>NC_056746.1:823291389-823328889 GCF_019279795.1 Protopterus annectens
TATATATATATATATATATATATATATATATATATATATATATATATATATATATATATATATATATATATATATATATATATATATATATATATGGGGTGCATTCAGACATCAGGTCCACCCTCTCTAACTCTTCTTCCTGCACAGCTGCAATGTTCTGCCTTGCTACAACACAGACAGGTGCCACATGTGGACACAGCCTAACATTAGGGGGTATATATAGGGACAGATTGCAGGTAAGCCTATTACACACCAGTGGCATTTCTGCATGCTACATTACACATTAACTTGAGTGTCCTGCAAGTGGTGGGCTGTGGAACCCATGTGTCTATCATAATGGCATTACTTCCACCACCAGCTATTGGACACACTAATATACATGTTTTCCATTACACAACACACACTATGATGGCTTACATCTTGTCAGTCAGTGCTGATCTGCATAGTTGATGGGCATGGCCCAATACCCACAGGGACAGACACTATTGTCCATAGCAGTTATTCAGCTGGACATCATTACAACAACATGTGATGGCACATATAAATCATTCCACATCATCTATTCCATTATTATGGACCAAGTACTACATTCAGTTACATACATATATACTTCACATACCTGTTGTGGGAATGATGTCTGTTCTGGATAGTTTGCTGTATGTATTTATTTTGATTTTTTTTTTTTTGCTTTGGCTTTGCCTTTGGCTTTCACTCTGTCTCTGTCTCTGTCTCTATCTCTCTCTCACATTCTCTTTCTCTATCTCAGTCTCTCTCCAGTAAATGGACTGAGCTGCTTTGAATAGATTGCAGCATGGATTTTGTAGGTGATGCACATGATCAGGTGATGGCCTCTCCACCAATCAGTGTCATCCACTTGCTACCTGCATGCAGTATGCTGTGTAGTACTTCCAATTACCACTGTCATGGCACCCCACTACTATAAATCCCTACATCATGTGGGCATGGTCTCTTTTCTTTTCATGTATGGTGGACATCCTTCCTGTGTGTTGGCAGCAGTGTTACAAACAGCAGGTAGCAATCCCTCTTACAAGAGGACTTGCAGACTCAGGCCAGCTACATATTTGTATAAGGTTCCAGAAATACAGACAGAGTGTGAGTAGTGTTGTTATATGCATTGAATAGCACCAGTGTTACAGGGTTTGTGTGTACATACTAGTTTTACATGGAATGCAGTCTGTCTGCATAGCTCTCAACTCTGGGCCTATCCACATGATGGACACAGGTATGCCTGTTATGTTTTGTCTGTCCACCACACAGGTCTTGTGTCAGATATATCACTGGCAGTGTGTGTGTTGAGTGCTATCAGTACATGGCTACATCCATTTGTGTTTCTGACCTCATATTCCTGACTAAGGGTATGTTGCAGACTATCCTGTAACACCAGCAACTTAGTCAGTGTATGACAACACTATTTCACATATGGGCCTGTGTTCCGGCCTCTGTCCTCCACCTACATACCAGGCTTTGTCCATATGACATGCACTAAGGGGTTGTTATGTAGTGGCCTGTGATTATGTCATGCTGCCATTCCTGCCATCTTTCCAGTGCTGTTGTGGCCCCCACACATATTGTGGGGTAGGCACCATATATATGTTGACTTCAGCTGCACAAAACACGTGTACCCTTCTGCAGTCCAGAAGTCAGTGTATGTAACACTGTTACGTGCCTCTGTAAGTCAGTCTATGGGGGAGGGTATGCACCATAAATAACCTAGGCTGTTACAACATGTGAAGGATATCAATAGTAAGCCACTTTAAGGTATATGGCTGTACATTACCATACATTTCACCTTGGGAACATTACTGGTTTATGCTTACTGCCATACAAACTGTTCTGTTTGTCAGTGTGACTTGTGATGTTTTCAGTTATGCATTATGTAACAGATACATGCCATTGTGTCAGCTTAAGACTTTTCCCCCTAGGGATTGAGTACAGAGTGTAGTTAGAGGCTGTAGGACTATACTCTGCATTACTTACTGTTGGCTGATTGTTATCCTGTGGCCCAGTATGTCTTTACTGTTATACTACTTGAAGGCCTTGGTCTAGAAAGCGACATATGTTATGTTTTCAGATTACTGTATAAAATGATCGGCTTGAGAGTTGCATTAATCAGTTAGTATGTATTTCAAAGTCTAAACAGCTATATGACATGGCATATACAACTGCAATAGTACACAAATACAACTTTCTTATGTATGCAAACCTATGTGTGGTGTCATATCCTTTGACTTCTCTGTGGGTATATGTTTCAGGCTACAATTGTCTTTTGTATGGGTGACTCATACACTGTCCATTTGATAAGGTGGCAACTGTAGGAATACTGGCTGTTCAGTATGCTGTGCATCCTCTAAATATGTATCTTCCTATACATATCTCTGTGTGTGTATGTATAGTTACATATATGTATATATATATATATATATATATATATATATATATATATATACATATATATATACATACACACACATATATATATATATATATATATATATATATATATATATATATATCTGCATATATGTGTGAGTGTATGTGTGTATATGTATCTTTGGAATGTTTATTGCTTCCACATTGTACATTCCTTATGGTAGCCAAACTGTACTGCATGATATGTTATTGATACCATCATGACATCATACAGGTGGGGATGGATTACTGTTAACGTCTTGTGCCCATGTTTTGTAGGGTCCTGGGTATGGGACTTGCAACAGTTGGTATTATATTGCAGGGCAGATCTGTTTCACTGGGGGGGAGGGGTGATATCAATACTTACAAGACATATTCAGCTTGGGCCGCCTCACCCCCATTAATGGTGTCTTTGGTCATATATGTATTTATGTTCTCTTTTATATCTATAGATATATATCTGTATATATATATATATATATATATATATATATATATATATATATATATATATATATATATATATATATATATATATATATATATATATAAATATATTTACAGGTTCCGTTCAGAAGCTCGAAATACTGAAATCTCGAATTTCAAGCCCAAGAAGCTGAATCCACATAATAGCAAAAGTTTAGAAGTGCGAAATTTAAAACCTCGAATACTGGAGGTTTTGAAATTTACGCTTCTAAAGTTCCGCTATGGTCATGCATTCAGGTAAGTGTGTGTGCGTGTTAAGGGGTTTGGGTAGGGGTTGTTGTGTTTGTAAGTGTGTTTTGTTGCTGTGATGTGTGTGTGCGAAGAGAAAGTAGCTTGTGTGGTGTTTTTTTGTGTGCGTCTGTATGTAGTGCTACCTCTGAGTGAGAATATTTAAGTAAGGGGGGTGTGCAGGGATGTTTGCCCCCCTGCTTTCATGTAGCAGAGTGATTGTGTATGTTTGTGTGGTGGATGGTGTGTGTGTGTGTGTGTGTGTGTGTGTGTGTGTGTGTGTGTGTGTGTGTGTGTGTAGTAAAACCGTGAAATTCAAAACCTCTGGTATTCGAGGTTTTGAGTTTCATGGTTTTTAGTTTTCCTTGTTTTGTAGATTCCACTTCTTGGGCTCGAGATACTGAAATTTGAGATTTCAGTATTTCGAACTTATGAAGTGAATCCATATATACATATATCTGTAGACATATATATCTATAGCTGTATGCATATATATATATATATATATATTTATATATATGTATATATTTATATATATATATATATATATAAATATATATATATATATATATATATATATGCATATATATATATATATATATATATATATATATATATATATATATATATATATATATATACACACACACACACACACACACACACACATACATATATCTGTACTGTTGAATGACTGTGCTGGATGATATGTTTGTGGGAAACAGCAGGGCTATGCATGTCTGACATGGCTTATTGGTAAATCACTTTGGTCATGGTATTAGAAACCCAAAAGACTTGGAGAAATTAGAAACTGAGAGAGGGGTGAGGACAACAATAATATGCTGTGAAGCCAATTCAACCAGTTTACATGTGTCCAGTGGACATGTGTGCAAAATGGACAGCTATGTATGGGGCGAGATTTTTTTTTGGGGAATAGATTGTCCTTTTTTTCAGGTGAGAGTGGGATGCTGGGGAGGTAGGTTGGGTAGGATAACAGACAAGACAGCATACAGGGGTGGTATATGACACATGTGTGGGGTAAATACTTTGGATGAGGAGGGGTGTTTGGAAGTCAGAATCCCATGAGCCCCCTAGTGGAAACAGTGGGACTGAGGTCCGCACCCATGGGCAGTCACAACTCCACCTTCACGGCCCCTAAGGTGGCTGTGCTGGGGGCTGAGTAGGAGGGCCAGACTGATCCTCTAGTTGCACCAAGTGGCCCTCAAGCTAGCATAGCAGATCTCCAAACTCTCTGCGGAGCTCGCTACACACCACTCCCCAGACCTGGCGACAGATGACAGTGTCCTGTCCGCGCCCGCTCCCAGGGAGGGGCAAGCCCCATCCTCTGTGGCAGTTCCACCCGAAGGTGGTGCAGGACCAGTGGATGAGGAGGTCCCGGGGTGGGCCCCAGACATGCTGGTGCCCAGTGCCATGGCCAGATGAGGTGAAAGAGGTGGGTCCGCTGGGACCGGCCTTCCCAATCGTGCTATGGTGTTTCAGTTTTACAACATATGTGGGTTAGTAATAGTCAACACATTCCAGGATTAGGTATAACAGTATGCATAGATATTCCCATTAACCCAAAACTCCAGATATGGAACAGCTGCATAGCAAACAGAACACATGCATATATGGAACCACAGTGGTCATTACAACAGTATGCAGGTACATTGATGGCAGCATACCACCAATGTGGGAGTATTTCAACATGGCACATGCATAGAAACAAATTTAAATATTTATCAAATAATAGGACATATGTCCCAACAGTAGATTTAATGGAGCGCATACTGACTGAATTGTGTATTTAGTTTATTGTTGCAGATATGGTGGGGGGGAGAAAGATGTCAATTAACAACTAGTATATTCCTGTAGTTCTCATTACTTTCCTAGTCAGTGATGTGATCTGTACCTTACAGGTATTATTACACTACCCTATGGCCTTAGTTTGGATAGTGGTATGGATGTAGACAACTATATACATGAACTAAGTTTTACCTGCAGTATACACCTCTTACCTGGTATACCCATGGAGGTATTGTTTGTTAACACTACCTGACTGTTTCTACACATATTCCCAGATTCCAGGTTGATGTTATGCACATACCTGTCCATCTCTTATTGCACATACTCTGGGCATGTCTTGACAACATTCAGGTAAATCCGGGACATATTTTGACTATTGTCCTCATAAACCTTTGGTGAGTTGTACAATGACAGGTTTGTTTTTATTGACATTTTCCAAATATGTACAGACCTGACAGCCAGGTATATGATGGTAAATGCTGCCTACATGTCAGAGATTAGCACGCTGACATGCCAGGGAGACAGGGTAACAGCCAGCAGATATGGGCCAATTAACTAGACATTCTGGACAATTCTGTATACTTGTGGGGTATGTGTCTGCATATAGCTTACTAACATTCCCAGGATTCGAACCATGGCTGTGCCTGCTAAAAATAAAACAGTTTCCATCACAGCTGAGTGTGCCTTATAGATATTGCTGTGTATCTCTTCTCTAATTTCTGTCTATAAGTCTCCCGTGGTTTTACAATCTGACCTTGTAATTACAATACTCTTATACAGGGTTTCCTAGACAGCTTTGTTATGTAGTACAGTGTGGATGACAGTGATGAGTAATTCCTTATTATTCAGAGCAACTGCAACACTAACAATGCCATACAATACAAGAGTAAACAGTACCAGTCCAGGATTTCAATCTTTTATTTTTAGGCACAGTTTTCGTATCTGACAGACCTGTGGGGGCAATGTTTGTTAGCACTACCTGAATGTTGCCACACATATTACCAGATTCCACATTAGTATTATGCACATACATCTCACTATGTTACTGCACACACTCTGGTCACAGTTTCACAACATGGAGGTGGAGACTGAACATACTTGGCTTATTTCGCTCTTAACATTTTGGGGAGTTGCTAGAGTGACAGGTTTGTTCTTATAGATGTCTGACAATCAGTTGTATGTCATTATTTGCTGCCTAAACGTCTGGAATCATCCCACTGATTTGCCAGGGGGATAGGGTGACAGGCAGTGGATGTGGGCCAATTAACTGGACATTCTGGACATATCTGTACAGTTGTGGGGTATGATTCTGCATATAGCTTACTGCCACTCCCAGGATTTGAACCATGGCTGTGTGTGCTAAAAATATACCAGTTCACATCTCAGCTGAGTGTGCTCTTTGGATTATATTGTCTATCTTTTTACTGTTTTCTGTCTTTAAGTCTCTCTCGGTTGTACAATATGACCTCTTGTGATTACAACAGTCATATACAGACATTCCTACACATTTTATTTATGTAGCACAGTGTGGGTAACAGTGCTTAATACAACAGTACTATTAAGAGATTGCAACTCTACATTACCATATGATACCACATGCAGTCCAGCAGTTAGACCTTGTCAGGCTGTTAACCTTTTATTTACATACAACCTATATAGACTCTTTCTGCCATATTCTCTGGTGTATTCAGTACATGCATTAAACAATACAGGTTTTATACTGGCAATTAACTTACTATTACTTTTAGATTTATTTCTTATGACAGTACATGCAAAAGTATTACTAACCTGCCTCGCGATGCAATCTCTGCAATCTACAGGCATGGGCTTCCCAGTTCACAGCCCACTCATCTGCAACTGTCAAAGATGTAAGAGGAATATCTAGCCATACCTATCCATACTATACATGAGCTGGCAATTATTCAACAGGTAGTGGAATGATACTTACACATGGCTGGGACATCCCCCATCCTCCTAGCCTCTTGGATCTACTGATCCAAGAGCTCCCTCTTTGTCCGCTTCAGGTCGGCATAGTGATGCCTGACCTGCTCACCAGTTCAAGGTATGCCAGTGGCACTGGTGAGGTCACAGGTGAGATGGTCCCAGGCTTCCGCTTTATATTGGGAACCCTGGTACTGGCCCTGCAGCAGTCTCTGGTCATGGTCTTTAACAAGGAGTCCTGCCATGACTTTGTACTCCTGGATGCCCCAGTTCTGCGACCAAAAGCACACTCCCTCTCCCATACCAGTCATAGTGCCTACAGGAGGAAGCTGCAACCAGTTATGAGATGTATTCCCACCTATTGGGTTTAAATAGGGCCAATTTCCCACACTTTGCCATGACTGGATGGTTTTGAAAAGGCTAAGCTATGGGCAAACCTGCTTAACTAAGGTTGGCATTGCTTAAACGGGTATACCAATGGACAAACTGATTTAGCTGGCCTACACATTGCTTACACCTAATAAGTAGGGCTGTGCAAAGCTTAGCATTGCTTAAATTTTAATTTGCATACTATTTGCTGTTTGGCATTGATTTATTATTTATTACATGTTATATATGTGTTTGGTATCCATGATTCATGTGTACATACAATGTATGGGGTACTTGTGTTTATTAGGGGATTTCAACACTTTATCACAATGACACCTCACATCTGGACTTAATGCAGTAGTCCATTTCACATATTTATGTTATGTAGTAGGTTATACAACATAAAACTGTATATACATTCCTTTCACATGTTAAGTTTAATATCCCTATAGTGAGGATCTGTTTGGTGAAACCTCAATCTTATGTACTGCTGTGATGGCTTAGTGGTTAACTACTGTGACTGTAGTGTACAGGGTCCTGGGTTCAATGGCTGTTTATTTTGTTTCTGGCCAGAACAGTGGCTGTTGCATGCAGAGTGATTAAGACACTTTCAAGCAATTGTAAGCGGGTTTGCGTGGGCTTGCGTGAAGGTAAACAATTCTAACGTCCAGTTAAATATGCTTACAGAGAGTTAGCTTCAATATTGCTTAACCTGTGTGTGCACTGCTTACCCCTGTGAAAACGGGCTTAAACCTGCTTACTACTGCTTAAATATGCTTACTCCAGCTTACCCCCGCACTAATTTGGACAGAAATGTAAAATGGTCCTTGGGAAGGTGGTGGATTTGGACACTCTATGGAGTTATCATTCATTACACATTATACCTTTGATTTGTATCCCTGATTCATGTGTACATATACTGTATGGGGCACTTGTGTTTATCTGTGGATTTTACAACATTACGATGACACCTCACATCTGCATTTAATGCAGTAATCTAGTTCACAAATGTATGTTACTTAGTAGGTTATACAACAAAAAATATTGTTCATAAAGTGATTTGACATGGAAAATGGAATGTACTGGAGTGAGACTCGACCTGGGAATAACTGCTTGTAATGTGAATGTTTTGCCCACTAGACTATTGCAGTGCTGTTTCAGTTGTATATATCTTGATATTTATCCTCTTGTGCCATTTAAGCTGCAGTATATGTAGCTAAGCAATGGGCAAACCCACACACCTACAGTTAAATTTTATCTGTTTGATAAAAAAATTAACTTGTTTATAGTATTATATGTTAGTCCAAAAAATGAAACACCAAACCACGAAGACCACAAACCAAGGCAGTAAACCAGGAACCATCACGAAATGTAATCCAATTTTATTCCAAAGACATATAGATCCACCATCGACTTCAGCGACAATAAAAACAGACAGCACAATTTAAAGTTGAGTGCGCTTTCTCCTTGTTACAATAACAAAGCTTCTTCAGAACTAAAATTCTCAACCAACGTTTCCTCTTATATATTAATAGCAATCAATGTGTTAATTACATCTAATTAACTTTGCTATTCATTTTAAAGTACTACATTGCCATACAGGCTTTAATCTGTTACAGAAAAATATGTATTGCATGCAAAAAGTGTTTGCAGTTATATACAAGAATGTACAAATTAAAAAAATTTTCTAATCTAAAAATTAAATATGTTAAATTAAAAAAAAAAAAAAATATATATATATATATATATATATATATATATATATATATATATATATATATACTTTAAAATACCCTCACGTTATATAAATGCATCTACATAAGTGTAAACTAATTCTTGTAAACATTTCCCCTAAGCAATACATTTTCCTAAATAATCAGCCTAATTATAACATTGAAATTGCTAGTGTCATGAATAAAAAATACAATTACATAACCTACATAGTAAGTCTTAAACCAAAACAATTGTCTTGTATGCACCCAAAAGTGTAATGACACCTTCCCTTTGTTTAAAACAGCCAAATATATGTCTATCTTACATTGAATTTAAACCAAATTTAAATGAAAAATTCATAAGGGAACATATCTAGGAACTATTTATAACTTAGCCTGTCTTAACCTCAACACACTCTGTATGCTGATGCTATCATTCAGTCCAGGGGGTCTACTGGCATCGAATTTGAGTTGCCAGAATAGCTCCCTGTTACCCTCCCTGGGATCCATCACTACCTGCTCAATGACCGCAAATTTAATATTCATATTTTTGCATGTCAATGAGTGTTTGTAGAACGCATTAGACTCTTTCCCTTTTTTGTTTCATATGTGTGTTCGTAAATTCTTTTTCTTAGGGTACGTGTAGATTTACCTATATAAAAACTGTTACAAACCGTGCATATTCCAATATATACAATACCTTTTGTACCACAATTGTAATGTCTAGATGGAACCAACTTATACTTTCTAGATGGAATGTAAATATCTTGTTGATGTAAAATATGTTCACATTGTCGACTGGACCCACATTTGTATGTACTTTTTTACTATTAGAATTCCATGTCTTATACAATTCATTTATCTCAAATAAATCTTCTAAATTCTTTCCTCTTTTTCTAATAAAAGAGGGATGATTAGGGATGTAATTACCAATGTCGTTGTTCATTTTCAATATTGGCCAATATTTACTAACAATTCCTTCCACAATATTGGAAGTATCCGGAAAAGTATGTACCATAGCTTGACTATAATTTTCCTTTTCTCTTTTCTTCTTTGTAACCATCATGTCATCTTTCTGCCCTAATAGTGGGAAATATTTATTCTTTCTCCCACTTATTACTTCCTCAATTAAAGTCTGTGTTAATAAATCCGGGTAGCCCCTTTCCAAAAAAAGTTTCTTTATAAATTTGACCTCCTCCAAAAACATCCCATCTTCACTCGTCATCCTCGATGCCCTTATCAACTGTCCTTTCACTATACCCTTTTTCTGAAAAAAAGGGTGTCCACTTTGAAAATGTAAATATGTGTTAGAAAAAGTGGATTTTCTATATAATTTTGAATGTAAAAAATTGTGTGAGTCCTTATATAAAGTGACATCTAAATAATTAATACTTGTTTCATCAAAGGTATGTGTAAATCTCAAAAATTCAGTACAAGTATTTATGTATTCATAAAATTGAAGAAATGCTAACTTAGACCCTTTCCAAAAAATGCAAATGTCATCCAGAAAACGGGTGTAAAATAAAATGTGTTGCTTCCATGTTGTGTTAAAAATGTATTTTTTCTCACAAAAATATAACACACAATTTGTGTAAATGGGGGCACATGCTGCCCCCATCACAATACCTTTCTTTTGTTGAAAATGGTCACCATTAAAATACACGAAATTGTTCATCAGTACTGTCTCAGTGAATTCTATAATTAAATTAACAAGGTTACCATTTAATCCAGAATCCACACTTAAAATGTCACGAAACCATTCCAGTCCTATCCTGTGAGGGATACTCGGAAATAATTCCACCACATCTACGGTGACAAAGTATAACTCAGTGTCAATTTTCCTTATTGAGATATTTCTCAAGAATTCCCAAGAATCTCTACTGATGTGTGGAACCGAGTTAATGAAGTGTTTCAGTTGTGTATCCACAAATATAGCCAGGGGTTCTATAATACTCCCCTCTCCAGCTACAATGGGTCTAAATGTAAGTTGTTCTAACCCTTTATGCACTTTGGGTATCCCAAATATAACAGGAAGCTGAGGATTTTCTACATACAAGAAATTGTACAATTTTTCATCTATATTACCTTGAAGTAGGTGATCCATTAAGTAATAATTAATCTTGGAATACGCAATGTTTATTTCATTACGGGAAACTATCATGTAATGATCAGTATCCTGTACAATACTGTGTATGTAATTTTCATACATTTCCTGGTACATCAAAACCACCCCTCCCTCCTTGTCTGGTTTCATCACTCTAATTTTTTCTTCTCTCAATTTTCTTACTAATGTTTCTTCCTCTTCTGTCCAGTTTTTATTGTTATAATCATGATGGAAATAAATTTGCCTCACATCTCTTTCAACCATCTCTTTAAAGACTTTCAACACAGGGTTGGTGGGGGGGTTAAATATACTTTTTTTGTGTAAATTCTCCTTCATGTTGTTTTTTCCTTTGAAATAAACATTCAAGTTCAACTGCCTTATAAATAGTTTAATGTCAATTAATGTATTAACTGTAGAACCAAATTTGGTGGGCACAAAATGAAAGCCCTTTGTAAATAACTTAAAATAAACTTTGTCTATAATATTGTCAGTAAAGTTGTATATAGTAAAATTGTCTTTCTGACATATACAAGGTACATTAGATTCAAGGGAGTCACTAGTACTGCTACCAGAATTAGAAAAAATACTTAACTCATTTGTCAATATACATGTATACATAATAAATATGTTTTTATTGTCGTTGAAGTCGATGGTGGATCTATATGTCTTTGGAATAAAATTGGATTACATTTCGTGACAGTATTATATGTTAACTATTGCTCTTATAAACTTGGGGAGATGTTGCTGGGGGTATGCAACCACCTATGAGTGGTCTCACTCATTCTTATTGCTAAACTGATATTCATGATTGCAGGGGCGTGTATATTTTGAGAGCCCTGCACTCATCCATGCTCCGTGTCCATTTAGGACCTCAGGCAGTGCACCTTCATTAATATGCATGGCTCGCTGCCATGCTGCTCCTAAACAGTTGCTTCCGTGCAGGATTAAGCTACTCCTGCATGGAAGATTACTGAATCCTAGGGTTTCTCTTTGCACTGAATTATGTGAATTTCACCCACATTTTGATTTCACAGTAGCTGCTCTAGGTAATACTGTTAGAGTAAGAGCTTTTCAATAACGTTCTGAAATAACCAGTAAAACACTGTGATATGGCAGTGCTGTTGGTCCTGCATACTGTTTTACATCTAACCTTTTCTGGACATTTTCAGTTTTCCTACACCATAGAATAAGTCTATGCAGTTAGTTATTTGGTAATCTGTTTATTCTCAAATTGCTTTTATATCTATTTTATTTAATGTATGAATAACACAAAATGATTTTACTGCTAAGCAATTCATAAGTAATGAACTAGTTCCTCTAAGAACATGAAACTATGCCACTACCACTGTTTGTCTTTAATATGTTTAATGTTTAGAAAAAGTAAAGAGAAGTGAAATTATTTTATGAAATCTCTAAAAACTGGGACTGAAGTTGTAACAAATAGTTTATTTATTTATTTTACATTTGTTAACCAGGAAATTCCGACTGGACCAGGTCCATTTGCAGCGGAGGCCCGGGAAGAAAAGCTCCAGCATCAAGTTATACAAATACAGTACATCCAGCATAATACACAAAACAGGTTGCATCATGTGTGCTGAGCATAGTAATATAACAAGAAATTAATAAAAACACTCCAGGTAAAAGAAGATATAGAACATAGGTAAAAGGCAATGTCAGTTATACATTGGTAAGAGAAGAAAATATATCAAATAAGATTCTACAGTTAAAAGTACCCTTTCAGATGACCAAGCCTACAGGGGATCAGAGATCCAGCATGTGATCAGAGAGGAGTTTGGGGCATTAATAGTAGTATGGGTAGGGTTATGTGATACAAGAGCATAATGAGGCACTAAGAAGGTGTGATTTGAGGGAGTTTTTGAATATGGATGTGGATGAGGCAGTGGACATGGATAGGGGAAGAGAGTTCCAGTTTCTGGCAATGGTGTGGGAGTAGAGTGCTTTCCCTGCATTATTGCTAGCCTTGGTAATGGAGAGGAGAGATTTTTCACTGGATCTTAGGTACCGGTTTGCAGTATAGACAGTAATTAGGTTGAATAATGAGGGTTTTTTTCAGGATATTTGAGAATATTGTAGGCCATGCCCAGCTGGTGATAGTTAAGTAGCTGTAGTAGCTCAAGCCATTTTAGTTCTTTTAGTGCAGCACAGTGATGGGCTCTATAGATTGAGTTAGTAGCAAACTTGGCTATTTTATTGTAGCATGATTCTAGTTTGTCTAGGTCACATTGTCTGATTTGGGTAAATAGCAGGCCCAGTATAGAGCCCTGTGGGACTCCTATGGTGGCTGGAAGTTGTGTAGACAGAGTTCCTTTCCACTGGACTGATTGTTGCCTGTCAGACAAGTAGCTTCTGAACCAGGCTATAGTAGAGGAGGTGAAGGATAATGATGTTAGTGAGTCTAGTAGAATGGAGTGGGAGACCATATCAAATGCTTTTGAGAGGTCTAGGAAAATGGCTGATACATATTTGTTATCATTCCTGTGAAGGTTTATATAATTAGTGAAGGATAGAAGGGCTGTGGTAGTGCTCTGATGTGGGCGGAAACCGTGTTGTGTGGTAGATAGTAGATTATGTGTGTTAAGAAATGTCATCACTTGCAAGTGGAGGCATTTCTCAATAATTTTGGATAAGGGGCAAATGATGGCAATAGGTCAGTAGTTGGAGAATTCGTAAGAATTACCTCCTTTATGGAGAGGAATGATGTGAGATACTTTCCAGAGTTTGGGTATGTATGATTCTAGTATGGAGCGGTTGATAAGGATGGAGACAAGATATGATATGGAGTTACTAGCCATTTTTAGGTATACAGCAGGTATGTTATCAGCTGCCAGTGTGGTTGGCTTTAGTTTTTGGAGGAGTTTTTTGATAGTTGAGGTGGGCACTGGTGATAGGCTGAAAGAGGGGGTGGTGTGGGATAGGTTAGGTTGTGATTGAGGTAGACTGTTTTTGGTTATTTGACTGGACTGGGCTAAGATGGATTTAGTAAAATGGTTATTAAATCGAGAAGCTATGTCTAGGGTATTGTTAGTAGAGCTGGGTGCTGGAGTTGTGGTTTTACCTGGCTTTAGTAGGGAGTTAATAGCATGCCAAAATTTATGTGGATTATTTGAATATTTCCTTTGGGCGCTAATAAAATAGTTTTGTTTGTTTATTTTGGATTCAGCCTTGGCCTTGTTTCTAAGCTGTTGCTAGTATTGCCTGGAGCTAGGGGTTTTGTCAGTTTTCCAGATTTTCCAGGCTTTATTTCTAGCTTTTAGTAAAGGCTCTGGTGTCCCTATTTAGCCAGGGTGCATAGTTGGCTTTAACTCTGACCTTTCTTCTGGGAGCTAGACTGTTAAGGATCTTAGAGAAGGTAGTATTGAAGTAGTCTACTGCCTGGTCTAACCCAAGTGTCCATAGTGGTTCCCAGTTGCAGTGGCTTAGGACAGTATTTAGGTATTATGGGGTAAGGTTACGGTCATCTCGTACAAATTTGTAGACTACTGGTTTGGGGTGATTGGAGTGTTTGTGGAGTAGAACGGTGGGGAAATGATCACTTAGGTCATCTGGGAGACAGCCTACTGTATAGTTTTGTTTGGAATAGTTGGTTAGCATCCAGTTCAGTATGAATTCTCTCTTTGTTTTCTCATCTATTCTAGTTGGTTCTTCATATAGATTGATATGTGTAGAGGGGCTGCTGGAGTTACAGGCTGCCCAGTCAGTGTTAAAGTCTCCTAGTAGGATTGTTTACTGAGGTAAACTGTCCTTTGTCTAGTGTAGGATGTCTTCTATTATGAGTGAGTTGTTGCCTGGAGGTATGTAGCAGCATATTATATTGCTCTTCTTGGTGGTTCTTATGAATAGGACAGAAAATAGGACTTCAGCATTTTGAAAAGTGTGTGTTGTGGTGTGCAGGAGCTGAAGGTTAAGGGTGTTTTTAAAGAGAATGGCTACTCCTCCTCCTTTCCTGTTTGCTCTATCAGATCTAAGTGCATTATACCTTGGGGGAAGAAAGCCTTCATCTTGGATACTGGGTTTAAGCCAGTTCTCTGTAATGGTGAGTAAATCAGGGTTGTAGTGGGCTATGAATGCATGTAGGTCTGTTAGCTTGTTGGTAATACTTTTTATGTTGAGAATTAGGATTAGCAGGTCAGATGTTTGTCTGTCTGAGAGGGAACTTGGATTTGGGTGAATGTCAACAGAGGTTAGCAGAGTTTGTAGGAGTGTCAGTATGTGTTTTTTAATATTAATTGTTTGTGAGCTTGGTGCTTCTTAGTGTGGTGAGATGGTGTCATTTTTGTTAGTGAGTAATATGTAGTTGTAAGATTTATGATTGTAGGGCAGATGTAGAAGTGTGAGTGGGTTTGAGAGGGTGGGCTAGTGTGGGTAGTGTGATAAGAGTAGTTGTGCAGTGGTAGGTCTGTTTGTAAGAAAGTTAGGAAGGTTAGTGATAGTAGAGCTAGTGATAGGGATGTGAGTGTAGCTAACATGATACTGCTTTGAGTGAGCAGTACAACTAGGATTCCTGGTTGGTTGTGTGTGAGGGTAGAGGTGTGTTGCCTGGGAATGTGTTGTTGGGAGTGGGATCAGTATGGGATGTAAGTGGATTGGAGGGTGGGGGGAGGTAGGATGAGTGGGTTGGGCTAGGTGTTATGGAATTAGGGGTTGGACTACTGGTCAGGTGATTAGGGGTAAGAATAAAAGTAAAAGTAGTGAGGGTGGGTGGGAATAGGGGGCAGGGAAAGGAGCAGAGCAAGCCCGATCACAGTGAGGGTGAGAGAAGCGGGCTAACACTGACTCTAAGTGTTTACTGGGACTGAAGTTCTAACAAATAGTGCTCTAAATGCATTCATTCACAATGTTTAAGGAAGTAACTGAAAAAATACTATGTTTTTCTAAGATAATTTGATTTACCTTTACTACTGGCTTATTTGCCATATCATTTCCATGAACTGCCTGCACATATGTATCACTTCTTGCTGCAACATCTTTACTGTATACATTTTGCCCCCTCATTTACATATGAAGACTATGTCTGTTAAACTGTCTTAATATATATCCTTGTGTCTTGTCATACTTTGAGGTTGATATTTATTCTTACACTTTCCTGCTGCTATACACATTTTGGCAAACTGATTTATTTTAGCCATGCTTTTCATAAAGGGCACACAGTTCAATGGATATGAACTTTACACAATGATTTGTCTGGACACACAGTTCTGTAGCTATAACTGTACACAAGGATTTGCCTGGTTGTTTCACATTTCACTATATGTGTCTGACTTGTGATTTACTTTACTGCATCCTAAATGTGTGCATATTCTCACTTTTGAACTACTCTTCAACTTCATTGAACTAACATCTGTGTTATATTTGCTTCCTTTTCCCTGGATGTCTAATACTACTAAAGATACTGTAAAATGAAGCAATCTGTTTAATGTCAGGTTTTGCTCTAACAAACATTCCCTTCTCTTTTTTGCACATTTCAGTTATATGTAGCTTACCTTCTTGTCTAACTTTCTTTGCCAATATCTGCAAAATTACAATGCCCCGCAAGATTCTTTAAACATGAACAATGGGCATCTACATTTTAGATAGTCGGGTAGACAGATACAGCTATTGATACCAAACTTGTGTTTTTCTTTAGTTCTGTTTTTCTAAAACATCTGAATAAGTATGTGATGGGACTGACATGCTTTCAAACATCTTGAAAACTATTTCTCCTATTCTATTTAACAACAATGCTTTGAATTTTGCTTCTGCTGTAATATTTAATGTGATTACCTTGAAATAAGCCACAAGCTGGATCATTGTGTTTCCAAGCAATGCCCAGACATGTACTTGTCAAACTGTGATTAACTGGCTATTTGTAAAGTCATTTTATAAAGCTCTCTTGATAAGTAGTGCTTGTTTTCAATATTTTTTATGTTAACTTATTTTAAATAATGCTTTTCTTATGTCCCCCTATAGACAAATGTGTAAATACTAGCACTCCTGTAATCATTTACTAAAATAGTTCACTTATCAAGTATTACCAGTTTGATCCTGTGAACTCAAAATACTCATGTCCTTGACTAGGATTTGAACCTTAGCTTTACCAGTGTGATTTTTGACTGATAAAACAACAAAATGCAAAGACTCTGAATTAAATGCTAATAAATTAATTGAATACATGACAGTCACTGTTTAGTTTCTTCTTCTTTATACTTTATCAGCAGCTTTTATCTGTCTTGTTTTAGTTTAAAAGAATGAATTATACCTGAATGACAGCAAGAAAAGCATATATCTAGCTAATTAATATATAACAGCTCAATACTGTTATTAACTCATTGGCACATATAGAATGGTTTGTTCAGCTGCACTGCTACTCTAACAGACAGTCATCATCACCCCTACTGCCTCCTTTAGACACTCCAGTAATAAGGTATTCTGTGGCCATGGTACAAGTTACTCAAACTGAGTCATTGTCACTGTCACACTGCCAGCCCAGCTATCTAGAATTTTGTAAATAATCATATGTCATTTGTGAATATCAACATGATTCATATGCTTGTCTTACAAATGTAAGACAACTGTATCTTATGTGTATATTAAACTACTGGTACAGAAGTGTATATAAAGTTTGTTTGTGTCTTTCGGCTTTTCCCGGTTAGGGTTCGCCACAGCGGAACTCCGGTCCGCTAATGATTGGCACTAGATTTTTTTACGTGCCGAGTTTGCCAGCCCTGACACACAACCTTCAATGAAGGTATGCCCATTCACGCATGCCTCCACACAGAAGATGCTCTAGCTGAGAATCAAACAGCACAATGTCTTGCTGTGAGGCGACAACGCTACCGCAGCACCACCACCGCAGTATAGAAGTGTATATAAAGTACTGAGCTAAAATGTAACCACAGCATACCCTGCTGGAAAAGAACAGCCATGTATATAAACTATATACCTGTGCAAATGCATATGTTTTATCAGTAGAAACTGGGACATAAAAGGTTAACTTGCAAAACTTCAGGAAAATAAGTTGAAATTAAATTATTTTACTATTGTGCTAAAGTTATCTCTCAGTTTCAGTGTAGCAAACACAATGGCTAGAGCTAGAAGTTTTCATATTTTCTTGAAAGAGAAGTAATTACTAGGTTTAAGATGCAGAATTGTTTTATTGCTTTATGACTTCCTGGCAGCTGCACAGATGTGAGCAAACATCTGAAGGCTATGTATTTTTCACACAGAGATGTTAAATGTTGGACACTGGGGATTTTACCTGGGAACTGAATACATGTGACAAAAAATGATGTCATCCAAGCAACCCAGCAGTAATATTTGACATTAATTTAAGAACTGTCTCAGAGAGAGACTGGGCATTTTGTATTTTGTCTTTCACCTAACAAGAACATCTACTCATCATCACAATCTGCACTTGCCTTGCTCTGTAAGTAAGTTTTTTTAGGGCATAGTAACTCTTTTAGATACAGTTAGGACTATAGTAAAGATTAATCTAAATGTTTCCTTTATTTATTTGAGACTCTCCTGCATTGTTGTTTTAAATACTTCCTGTGATTTTAAACTCTGACTTTACTGTGTTGATTTACTGAATATTGTCTTATTCTTTTATTATTTATTATTAAATACATTTAAACCTATCTTTGTGGCTGATATTTGTGAGACATATTTAAGCTCTTAGAGTACTTCCACATGTAATTGGTGACACTGTACAGACCACTCCTAAATAGTCTTACTTGGTCAGACTATTTGGATTAATAGTAACATTACACAGTAGGATTGGAACCCTTTGCTAAGGGCCTTAGAGTAGCTGATAAAGAGTTGGCTGGTGGCAGCAGAGTAGTTGATAAAGAGTTGGCTGGTGGCAGCTGAAACTATCTTATAGTCAGGGCAGAAGGGGGCATAGCTAGTAATCCTGTGCCAACCTTTCCCACATGTGTGTGTGTGCATTTGTATATAAATCAAATCTCAAAATGTGTGTATGTTAGCTACTTAGGCAGGAACACGAAGCACTGGTTGGACAGAGAGGGTGTTGGAGGTCTTAGCTTGGCCACTTTGCTGAGATCTCAACCCTATAGCTTTGCCAGTGGGGAGTCTTATTGGAGATCTGGAGAAAGAGGGAGAAGCCAGCCCCATACTGACTATGATCTCATTGTGCTCTTAAGGGAAATTGCACTTTAATGTGAGTGCACTTGTCAGATTCCAAGTGTGTATGTCTCCCACTGTTGCCAGTGGTGAGGATTGAGGCTCCTTGATTACTGGGTCAGTGCAGGGGCATCACAGTCACTAATTTCCACACCTGTAGATCAGTAACTGCACTAAAAACGTATGTAATCCTAAAGGATTTTGTAAAGAAATTTCAGAAAAATATTTTAGCAAACTGTTAACTTTATCTGACAGAGCAAAATGATGCTGCATTGATCTGTCAAGACTTCCAAATGAGCAGTTTTCTAGTGAAAAGACATTGAGCTGTTTTCAGAATATGAATCTTTCTTTCTTCACCTTCCTTTGCCTGACTGCAGTTTCCTCCTCTCCAATTTGACAGCACAGATATCTGACATTACCACAGAATCAGCTAATCAGCTGGTGTCTGTGCAGTCCTGATAATGATCGCCAGACTCATGTATGTGTGCATTAGTGACTGTGTTTGTGATTATTGTAAAATAGTTATTTGTTATTTTTTATCTTCTCTATTTTTATTTTGTTGTTGCTATTTTTGATTTTTTTCCCCTCAAATTCTTTGGTTTGGATCTATCTGGACTCAATAAACAGCATTTAGCTGACATGAGATTTTTAAACAGAAAGCATTACTCTGATATTTGAAGGTAAGACTGGTGGTGGGATTCAATAAAGCCTACATGGTCTATTTCCACCAAGTGTGCATTGCAGCGTGATGTGCACATGGGCATGAAAACGTTTAATTTCAGTAGCGGTGCACACCCCCATGCAAACAAGGTAAACACTGTGGCATGTTAATTATTGCATAAACAGCTGAACTGCATGCTAATCAACCAAGGCAACATATTGGAGCTATTTAACAAGCTATAAAGCAACCATGTCGACTCTGTGCTGGTGTTCCCCATGAATTCCAAAACTTTTGGAATACAGCCACAGAAAGGAGTCCACACATATAGAATAAAAGGTAAAAAGCATGACATTTGTACAGAACTGACCTTAACATGTGACAGTATGCTGGATGCAACAAAAAGAGAGTAACAATAGCAACATAAATCCTTTTTTGTGCAATAACACAAATGCAGCTTTGCTCCCCCACCCCCAAATAAACAGTACACTTGTAAGTAATGCAGACAAAGTGTAAAAGCATGTGCTAATCAAAATAATTGTAAAAAACATTAAACAGACTATTCACAGTTAGATGTCAGCATATTAAATATGTAGCTGATGAAATGTAGGCATTTGTGGTGTGCATTCAGGATTGTCAGCATGGTGAAGATGCAATTCAGGTCTGAACTGATTAGAATTGCTAAATCCAAAGAAATAGGATCCATGTAGGAATGTAAACATTCCTCAGTGTTTGTGCTTAGTGAATGGCACATGTGGATGCTTACATCAGGTGGGTGTGTAAGGTTAGACTTATAAAGTGTTACATCTGCATCTGTCAAGGTTGGAAATGCAAGTAAGCAGCACACAATTCACAGGTTCTGTTTCATTAACATCCAACCGTTTCTTCATTTGTGTGAAAATTGTGTTTTCTCTGTTAGTTTTTTATTTTTTTTTTATTTTTTGGCCGTTGTTTGTAAGATGCAATGCTTAGCTCAATTACTAGCAACATGGAATGGAAGACTTGGTTATGCTTATCTTGTTTGTGCACCATTGTGCAAAGGGTAAAAGGGAGACCTTAAAAATGACTAGTACATAAGGGAATGTCATGTAACTCTTCCCCTGGCAGCATTGCTAAAGTATGACAATTAGTACTGAGTCTCTGGACTACATCTGGTACTTAACTGACTCTGTGTCAGCAGGTGTTGATGTAGTGATATGTTCCTTTTTAGGGCCAGATGGTACTGGGTTTGAATACAGCTGTATCTAATACTTTTAACTACTTTTGCTTTACCATTGGTGTGCATTGGTGTGCAATACTCACCATAGCACAATAATGCATTAAAGAAAAGAAATGGGGGAAGATAGAACAGTGGTGAAATGGGGATGCTAAAGTCTGACAGTTAGTATTAAGTCTCTGGAATGCACCTAACTACTTAACTGACTCAATGACGGCCTGTGTAAATGCAGTTAATGCAGTGATACATTCCCTTTTTGGGAACAGATGGTACCGGGTTTGAATATAACTGAATCTAACACTTTTAAGTTCTTTTGTATTACCATTGCTGAGCGTTGTTGTTGTGTGATATGCACTATCATGCAATAATGCATTAAAGAAAAGAAATGGGGAAGATAGGAGAGTGGTGAAATAGGGGGCAAGCAGGGGGAATAACAAATGGAAAGCAATACAGGAATGTGCAGGATGGAGGGAGGGAGGAAAGAACCATTGCAATCCATTTCTTCAACAATAAAAACTGATAATATATGCAGAATATTAGCTGAAATTGAACTGTCACCTCCAGAGATAGGGGTGGCCACAACACAGTCATGTTGTATAGCCAATTTGACTGAATCAATTGCGTCAAAAAGGCATGTGGGCAAAATGGAGAGCTATGTATAGGACATGTTTTAGTGGGACAGGTGCCCTTTTTTTGGAGAGAGAGTAATGCTGGAGAAGGGACTTGGGTATGTCAGGGTCTGGTAACTTGGGTAGGTTAGGATGCAATTGCAGACAGACAAGACACAGGGATGGTGATGGACACAAGAGGTCAGTGGGCACCATGGATGGGGTGAGGGTGGGGATGTATAGGACCCATGGATGTCAAGCTGGTTGACACTGAGAATCAGGTCTTCACCCATAGGATTGTCATCACTGTCACCTCAACTTGCCACTGTCTGGAGTTCTCAACATCTCCTCCTCCTCCTCCTGGTCCTACATAAAATGAGTGAGAGCAGCCCTTCCATCCGGCATAGGAGTGCACCAACAGTGCGGAGCACAAACCTACATACCATCTGTGGCAGTTCAGCACAGGTGATAAATTCACCACCCTTGCCACTGCTGAAGGAGGGATCCACTGGCCTATCCTCTGGAGCAGAACTACTTGAGGGCAGATAGTGCAGGAGCAGCAGAGGTTGTGTTGCTAGGCTGGCTTCTAGGCATGCTGGGCAATGCTGCTGGGGTCAGTGGAGTGGGGGCATGTGAATCCTGTGAGCCAGACCTACCACACTGTGCTGTGGAGCATTTCATGATGTGGTTCACATGGATGACATGGACACATTTTGATGACGCATACTAAAATAAAACAACAGCAAAAAAAAAAAAAGAGAGAGAGAAAACGGTTGGGGTGAGAGAAAAAAAAATAAGATTAGTACCTTTATATGTAACATAGAATCCATTAATACAGTTATTTGACTCTATTATCTTAAGACTACCACCCCTTAACAGATAACTTATTACTTTTAAGACTACCATCTCCTAGTAGATGCACACTATACTAAAGATTGCAGCAAGTATTCCTTTACATGTGCATATATTGCACATATGCATGTTCCAATTACCCAGATTACAGTTTACAGCAGGGCATGTGTGGCATTGGTATAAAGGTTTTACTTTAAACCTTTAAGTTACACATACTGGAAGAATTAACAGTTACTAAATAGTTGGGAAGTGTGGTACTTGAACCCACCACCTCTGACTAAAGTCTAATATTGTACCCTTGGTTTGTGGTACAGCCCAGTGTATGCATACTTGCTTGTACAGTTGGAATATGCAAGTCCAATCTGATACAGCTATATAAAATACCAAACAAGCTATCCTTGCTTGTGCTACAGACTAATGCCTGCATGCTTTTACAAGTGAGATATGCATGTTCAATTTGATACAACTGTATAAAATTCCAAAAAAAAGCTGTCTTTAACTTTTAATGCTACAGTAACACTATTCTTCTGCTGCATACAGACCACATGCCTCCCTCATCCTCGCCAATATAGTGACATGGGTCCTAACATTGCACTCCCTCTCCATGGCAGGTGTGGAATAAACAGAGCAGAACAGAATGCCATTATGAATACCAAGCTTGCCTATTGTCAGCATTTAAGCCTTACAAGTACTCTCTGTAGTTGATACTTACACATGTGTGGGATGTCCTTCAACCTAAATTCCTTAATCCAAGCATGGAGGGTACCCTTCTTCCTCCTCCAGATGTCATTGTAGTGCTGCCTATATTGTTCACCAGTGCAGGGGATACCAGTGGCACTGGTCACAGCCTGGGCCAAACTATCCCGAACCTCTGACTTATACTGGGGCCCAGAATAGTCCCCCTGTAGCAACCTGGCACTGTGGTGTTTCACTAGCAGTCCAACAAAAATCTGGGACTCCTTGACACCCCATCTCTGAGCCCTAAATCTCACACCCTGTCTATAAACACCTGCCATGTCTAACATGGATCAAGAGCAATGGCGACTGATGGTTTCACTCCAGTTCCAGTTATCACATTTACTGAGAGTGTGCACATTGTTTGAAATTGTTGTGCAATTTACACCAATATGCAAACACGGTGCAAGATGGTAAGGAGTGTACAACAGTAGCAAACAATGCAATTTCAAGGTTATTTGATATGCAGGCACTTGTGCACGAGTGTTTGACAAATGTGAAGGTCATGGCAGTCCAGATAGCAGAAATATACTTACAGGAATATAATACACTATATACCCACAGTCATACATTTGATAATAAATGTGATAATACATAGATAAATAAATAAATAACTGGCATAACATTAGTGTCTCAGCCCTCATACATATAATTAATATCCACTACCCTATGTCAAGTGCTATAAGTGAGAGTGACTATAATGAGAAGTGGAACAACAATAAAAGTGTATGGAATAGTCTGTATGTGAACTCAGGAACATGTGCATGACAGTCCTACACTAACAGCTGTTGCCACAAGAGAGTTGAAAAAGCAGCTGTTCATGTTTCAGTTCATTGCTATAAATTACAATGTCACAACAGTAAAACAAAGGTTGCACATGTTGTACTAGAACCCAGGACCATCTGTATTCCAGCCCTACACTTATACCTGCTGCCACAGGCAATAGCATTGACTGAATGCATCTGGTTTCTTTTTGTGCCTATCTACTTTTTGTGTGGTAAAGTTATCCAGTAAAAGAAAGGAGAAATACTTGAAATGGGGAAAAGCAATCTATGACATACACAGTAGAAAACATTAGTACAGATAAGACATTTTTATATAGGTCTGAATTTCAACTCTCACGCTAATGCACCTTCAGAAAAGAAGATGGGTGCCTTATCTCTCTTTGTCATACAAACTGCTTTGCAGCAAAGAATTGAAGTCATTCTTCACACAACCAACTGCAACAGAATGTACACTGATATCAAACAATAAACTTTTATTTGTACATTTATTACATTTCTTATATTTGAACATAGTGCACTTAGTGATCACACAACCTATTATAATTATTGATTGCAAATATACAGCTCTGACTTACCTTTCTGTGTTTCTTGGTCATTCATCAGTTATCTGACCAGTACTCTGACACATGCAGTGTGTAAGCTATTCTATATCCCTGGCCTTAAAACGTGTGAGTATATTAACTGGGAATAATATGATATGCAGTTGCCAACAACTGAAAGGCAGGTTGGATGGCACAAACAAGCATAGAATGTTCTTCTGGTGGGGAGCAAAGGTGAGTTACTATTATGGAACATACAAGAGTACACTGTTCTTTTGAGGTGGGAGAAACAAAGCTAAGTTACTGTTATGGCACAAACAGGCATAAACTGTTCTTTTGGGAGAACAAAGGTGAGTTACTGTTATGGCACAAACAAGAATGGACTGTTCTTTAGTGGAGGAACAAAGGTAAGTTACTGCTATGGCACAAACCTGGATATATTGTTCTTTAGCCTCCCTGTTTTGCATCATGTCTGTTTGTTTGATCTTGGGTGGGTTGTGAAGTCAGAAACTGCTATGTGCATCATTACATTCTAACTTCTCTCTTTAATGATTTTCCAGTAAAAACGTATGGTACTAAACTGAGAGTATGCAGTGATCATTAGTACTTTTGAGATACATGACTGTGTGAAACATTGATGTCCGAGGCTTAATAATGGATGCACATAAGCCAAATAAATCTCTGCTGTCCCATGTTAAGGTAATTTCTGTATCAATTTCCCACCTTTTACTTGCTTACTGTACCAAGTAATGAAATACAAGGATATGCCATAATATTATTAAGCAATAGTTGCCACAGTGTTACTTCAGGGTTCATTTTGTCTGATGCAAGCAGTACACAGCCAATACATGGAGAGGTAAAGGTTGTGTGAGTTGCCTAGGATCAATATTAATATATGCATGTGAGTAGGAGGAAGGTTCTAGGACCCTAGGTGGTGAGTGAGTGAGTGTGCTATGCATTTTCTCTTAGCCAATGCAAGGGCATAGTGAGCATGCCTATGTCTGCCTACACCCATAGCAGCTGGTGGTTCCCCCCGACTCCTCATCTACCTGTGACTGTGGTAACCTTGGCATTGGTACTGGGATGTGTGCCCCTTCCCCTTGCTAATCCTGTTGCAGCTGTTTCCTCAGGATTATATAGTGTAGCATGGCACATACTGTGAAGATTTCTGTAAATGTCCATGGATTGTACTGCATGGCTCCCTGAGATGTATCTAGGCACTGGAACCATGACTTTAGCAGTGCAAACACATGCTCTATGAGATTTCTGATTTGGTGTTCTTCCATGGGTGTGTGTGCATTTCTGATGGGTGTCATTAGCCACTGTTCCAGTCCATGGCCTGCATCCCCCAGTAAATGACCCTGTGGGAAATCCTCCCTAGCAAACATCTGGTACAGTTAGGAAGTGTGCCAGATATGTGAATCATGGTAACTGCCGGGGTTCCCAGTACACATATTCAAGATGATTCCCTTGGCATTACACACCACGTGGCAACTGATAGAGTGGTAGCCCTTCTGCTAATGTAGAGCCTACCCCGTTCCTCAGGTAGTGCCTTAATTTCTACATGACTGCAATGTATGGCAGCCAGTACTTTAGGGTAGTGTGCTACCCAATAGAACTGTTGCACATTTCTGGCCCTCTCCTCAGAACTATTGGGAATATATATCTGCTCACTGGCATGTTGGAGCATAGCAACCATGAACTGCTGGAGGATCCTGGATGCAAATGTGTGTGGCACCCCCAGCATGTCCCCTGTTGGTCTCTGAAAGGTACCTGTAGTGAAGATTCTAAGGGCTACATATACCTTAGTTTCCACTGGGATGGGTTCCCCTCAGTTGGCTCTGGCTCTGAGTTGAGGGCAGCAGAGGTCACAGAGTTCCAGTAGTGTGTCCCTGTCTACCCTGTAGTGCTCTACAATTTCTACATCATGTAGGTTGTGATATGTTAAATGTGGCCTGACAACTCTTCTCCTTCTCAGCCTAGGCCTATCGGCAGCAGCAGCAGCAGCATTGCCTTCAGCCTCTAGCACATGCAAATGAATTAAAGCAGCAGCAGCAGCCCATAACATTCTGTCTGTGCAGACTTTCCTTGTCTGTATTCCAAAAGTTTTGACATCTGCAGGAGAAACCAGCAAGGAGTCCACATGGATGATTTATAGCTTGTTGAATAGCTCCACCATGTTGAATTGGTTGATTAGCATGCAATTCAGTGCTTATGTTGTATTTAGCATCTTTAAAACAGAGACAAAGACAGATGCAACCCATTAATAATCTACACTATTAGAAAAAGGCAAACGTGTAGCTAGCCAAACTGATGGTGAGGAGAGCTGTATATGTGTGTTCTGAAGTGTGCTATTTTACCCCCCCACCCTCAAACCTTTTTGAATGTATTATTATAAAATAATTGCCTGCTGTTGCCTTCATGCTTACCCTAGAATCTCTGCTTTTCTCTTTTCCTAGTTGAACTCTACATTTACCTACAAAACGGAGTCTACAGGACTGCAATTGGTCGCCATAACAAAATCAGTTTCTCTCAGCATTTAAGCAGAGTAGGTTGCACACAAAAAGCATTTGTTAAGCTTTCACTTACAGTGCTGTGTAATTAAGCAGATCACCATTTTGGTCAGCCATAGGGCTCTTTTTTCTACTTGAGTGTTTGCCTCCTTCCCCTGTAACTTAAGTAAACTGATTCTTACATTAAGAGCTATAATACTTACCTTATAGCTTTAGGACACCTTAGGAAACCTTGTAAACTGCAATTGCCCGCTACGTTTGCCCTCGCTATGCTCAGGTTCTCTTCCCTCCCCAACCTGCCCCCAATTTCCTCCCGCCCCCAGTACCTCTAAATTTAAAGTACTATAGCCACTCCCCCACTTTCTAGATCATATCTGCTTTCATCTGGGATAATTCCTCCCACCCCCATTTTTCTACCTACATTTTAATAGCACCTATTAGCTTTCATCTGGCATTCTCTCATCCCCCTTCCAGTACCTTTATTTCACCACTCTATCTTCTGGTGTTGCATCAATCACCAGGTAAAACAGTTCCTTAACTCACTAGCTGAATCACAAATAATGATATACTTCTAATTACTACCCCTCTTGTTCACACCATACCTTCTTACCTTGTATGAAAACCAGCTTCTCACAGGATCTCAGGTCCCGAAAGGCCATACTATCACCCCAGCTGTAAATCCTCCCACCTTCAACCATACTTACAGTATCAGGTCCTATCCAACATCTTGTTCAGTCTATCGACATCTCAACCCCAGACACATTAGCTCTAGATCCAAACACTACCACAAACTAATAAACAAATTCCTGAAGTTCATCACCAAGTATAGACTTAACCTAATACTTGGTGGTGATATTCACCCCAACCCTGTCCCACCCACTTCAGATACACATACCCCCTCTACTTGCAATATAAGCTACAAATCTACAATTAATAGGCCAACTAACTCTCTCCTAGCCTGTCATCTCAATATTAGAAGCATTAATAACAAGGTACATGAGTTGCGTGCACTTCTGGATGTCCACTCCCCTGAGATTCTCTGTTTATCTGAAACCTGGTTAAAACGTAACACTACAGACAATGAAGTGTTACCACCTGGGTACAACATACACAGGCTGGATCATGCTTCCAGGAAGGGGGGTGGGGTAGCTGTACTCTATAAATCTGAGTTGAATGTCACCATAGATATAATACAACCACCTCAGATTAATAACTCAGAGATTCTTGCCACTAAATTGCAACTTAATAAAAATAAATGCATTAATATAATCTGTATGTCCATTCCCCCAGGTAACAATATATCTGCACTTGAAGATATCATGCACTGGCTATTATGTCACCACCCCCAAGAAACCCTACTACTTGGAGACTTTAACATAGACTGAGACACCTGTTCCTCAGAACCCCCAACCACCCATATTAACCTGCATGCATTTACACAAATCATATCCACCTCTACCAGGATAGGTAAACCCAACCAAAAAGAAAGCATACTTGACTGGGTACTCATAAATAGTCACCCCCAACTGTACACCTCTGGTACCCTCCCTGATGGCCTAAACGATCACCTTCTCACATATGTAATTAAGCACAAAGCCATTAATTCCCAACAACCCTTACTCAGAAAGGTTAGAAACAATAAAAACTTTGACCCTGCCAAATTCCAACAAGAACTGAACTCATGTAATTGGTCTATTCTAAAACACCTCCCCTTAGAGGAAGCAGTAGCATACTTTAACAACAAATTCCTTGAGATCCTTGATTTGCATGCACCTGTTCATTCAAAGAGAACAAAGGCAAAAACTGTGCAATGGCTTTCTAAAGAATCTAAACTTAAAATTACCCTTAGAAACAAAGCATGGGCTTTATGGCGTTCTTCTAAAGACCCCCAAGATCACATTAAATACAGGCAATCCAGGAATGAAACTAAAAAAATCCAGTTTACAAGACAAAAAACAATACTACTGTAATATACAGACAGTAAATCAAAATAACCCTCAGAGGTTTTGGGCAGGTTTAAATAATCTACTACATTCTGGACAAGCTTCAACCCCAGTCTCTGCTGCTACTATTTATAAAACCCCTGAAGATGTTTCTGACAGTTTTAACCGATTCTTTACTGAGACAATTCTAGCCCTAGCTAGCCAACTACCTCCTAGCTCCCCTGGTCCTGAAAGTATCATGCCGAGAAACCTACTCGCGATCAGCTTCCAACCAGTCACCACTTCACTTATCCGTACCTTGATCAAAAAATAAAAACCCACTACACTTTCTGCTGATCAACTCCCTGCCGAGTACCTACAAAAATCAGCTGATGCTATTGCTTACCCTGTCTGAATACTAATCCATTGAACCATAGTAGAAGCTAAAATTCCCACCATCTGGAAAATATCCTATGTAATCCCGTTTCACAAAGGAGGCAGTTCTACTGAATTCTCCAATTATAGGTCAATAGCTATACTCTCCACTTGCAAAGATTATGGAAAAATGTATTCATAGACAACTCATGCACCACTTAATCCAGAATCACCTTATGGCAGACACTCAGCATGGCTTCCATCCTCATCACAGCACTACTTCAGCCCTCCTAGCCTTTACCAACACCATAAACCATAATCGCAACAATAATTATATATCCTCAGCCCTCTTCTTTGATTTTTCCAAGGCATTCGATATGGTTGATCACCAACTTTTAATCCACACCCTGCAAACATTCTGTCTAGATACTAGAGCCCTTAAATGGTTTCAATCTTACCTGAATGGTCGACAGTAGGCTGTCCTCTGGCAGAACAAACTCTCTAATCTTCTACCCAACACCCTTGGAGTACTACAAGGCTCTATACTAGGGCCCTTGCTGTTTTCCATCTTCATTAATGACCTTTATACTGTCATCCCAAAAGTCAGCTCTATCCAATATGCTGATGACTCTACTCTGATTTGCTCGGCCACATCTCCAATAGACTTATGGTCAGCTACCCAGACCACCTTTAATACAATAGAAAACTGGCTTTCTGAATGTCGTCTGATCCTAAATCCCCAAAAAACTAAAATGCTGTTATTTTCACCAACACATAGGTCTACCACTTTCACCTTTACCATAAATTCAAATGATGGCACAATAATCTCCCCTGATCCCTCTACAAAACTATTAGGTGTCATCCTAGATAATAATCTAAAATTTGACCTACATGTTAACCAAACTATCAAAACCATCAATAAAAAACTAGGGTCACTTTACAGAATAAAAGCGTTCCTAATCCCTCCAGCTAAAATTGCCATAGCTAGCTCTCACCTTCTTTCAACCCTTCTGTATGCATCCCCTCTACTCTCGAATTTAAACAAGACTGTCCTTAACAAACTCTCAATTTGCTACAACCACATGTCCAGGTTTGCCACTGGGCTGCCTTTTAGGACACATCATTGCATCAATCTAAATCAGCTTGGGTGGCTTGAACTACCCAGCCTAATCCAGTATAACCAACTGATTAAGGCCTATAAAATCCTCTATAATCCGGACAATACTCCTGCACTTAAAAATATTATCACCCCCTATAACAATCCTAGACCACTTCGATCCCCTAACAAACTACTAATTCAGACTAGCAAAATTAATAACACAGCCGGTGACTTTCTCTTTGGAAACTCTGTAAGTAGACCCTGGAACTCTCTTCCAGCTGATATTACCTTACTTTCTAACTTAGGTCAATTTAAAACTAGACTCAAACAACATTTGGCACTTAACTGGCTATGTCAATGTATCAAGCCTGGCTAACTCTCTCTAGAATGTGTAAAAATCTGTTAACCATTTTTCTGTGTAATTTAATTTAATCCTGACTTATGCTCGGGATTAACTTTAACCTGTGGAACTTGTTTAACTTGCTTACTTATGTAATCACTGTAAATAGTCTGTTTGTAATATGTAATGCTGGAATTATGTAATGCTGTATCTACTTACCCTTGGAGCTTTTCTCCCCGGGCCTCCGCTGAAAATGGACATGCATCCAGTCTGACTATCCCGGTCAACACATGTAAAATAAAATAAAAATAAAATAAAAATAAATAAAATATGTTTGGAAGACTGCAAAAATGCTTTTTCTTCAAGATATTTCTGTACAAAGGAGTCCGGAACTTCAGCAGGTATTCTCCCATTTTGTTGCCTACATACTGCATATGCTGGAATGTATTTAAGAATGGTGTGAAGCAAAGGCTTTTACACTTTTATCTGTATGCATTAGTTAGAAGTCTACTGATGACATGGGTATGTTTGTCAAGCCATTTCAGAGGTAAACATGATTGACAGTACATGAAAATTAAATGCTGTGTGATAAATCTGTACACATGTTTTAGGGGCAGATCCTTTGATAGCACTTTTTGCATTTCAACGATGTTTTGTTAGCAAAATGGGTCATTTGCTTGATCTTTTGTTGGGGGGGCTATGTGATAAACATGTACAAATGTTTCAAGGACAGCTTTTTTATACCACCTTTAGCATTTCAAAGATGTGTTCTTAGCAAAATGGGTCATTTGCCTGCTCTTTTGTGTGTGGAGGGGCAAATATGAATTACTGTTATGGCACAAACAAGAATGGACTGTTCTTTTGGGGGGAGCAAAGGTGAGTTATGGCACAAATATATGTTGCTCTAATTACTCTCTCTGTTTTGCATCTTGCCTTTTGTCAGTATTTCACATCTGTAGACTGTTTTATGCTTCTCCAGTGGATAATACTGACTGGCTACCTTTTCTGTTTTATCTGGAAACAGTTATTTTGTAGTTATGTGATACTTATGTGTATTATACACCTACAAGTATATCACTCAGGTGTGTCAATCCACATAGACCACACCCTTAGTAATTGTAGATGGGTTTCGTCAACACAGTGCTTTTCTCCTGGAAAAGGAATGGGGAGGTATGGCACACCGGATGCAAATATGGCAGCAAATTGCCCAAAATGTGAATGCCATGTGCAGCCATTATAGAACATACTAACAGATGCACCACAGGGCCACTGATATTTTCACTTCTGCATGCAGGTGAGAGTTGCAGTGGGCTGTGACCAAATGTCTACCAAGGGAAATCCTCCTAGGGAACTTCAACTAACCCCCAATAAACAGTTCCTGGCCAATATTAGAGATCCAGACAGCTCCCAGGAAAATGCAGAACAGCATGTACTGGATGTGGGTGCAACACCATCCGATACAGTAAGGACATCTCAGGACGAGTTTCCAGGTAGGCTTTGTTATCTGAACAGTTGAAATGAATATGTTAATTATGTGTCACATGTCTTTTTTTGAGGAGGGGAATGAAGACTGCTACAGTTATAAGCTTAGGTTGTAGTTGTCCGCCACATGCTTGCTGACATTATACTTAATGCACATATAAAGGGGTAAATGTATTACCCCCTGTGTTACTGTTAATTGTGATGAAGTTGCCCTTACCTCTTGCTTAACTTCTTCTAGGACCGTAGTATGAAGTATATCTTCTGCAGATAGTAAGCCAAATATTTTTATGTCAGTACTGCTGAGCAATTTAAAGACATATTGTAGTGTGTGATTTTGATCTGAGACCTGTTGTGTGTATTGTTGTGCTGTCTGTAATAGTGGCAGCACTGTTAGTTTGTTATCATATATTGCACTATAGTACTGCAGATATTAATGCATTCCTGTGTTTCTTGCTTTTTATTACAGGTGATCATGACAGTGGGATAGTGGGCCCTGTGCCACCTGATGTCAGTGTATCAACACACTTTGATGATGATGGTGGCCAAACTGAAGCACAGTCTGGTGGTGCAGATGTTGAATCTGACACAGAGGTTGATATACAGCTATTCCCTCCACTTCCATCAGGCACAGCCATTAAGCCTACACCAACCCAGTCCACTGAGCCCACAAATATTGGACAAGTAGAGAGCAAGGACATTGATCTTGGAAGTATGACTACAGCAGTTTCATTGCCTGTTGAGGCTGTCAGTAGCGAAAGTGTGGGTGAGGTGCCACAAAGGAAGATTGATAAGGGTGCTCACAGGGGGCCTGCTGTTCATCCTTCACCTGGTGCAGGTGTCACTGCCCGTGCTACTCAACATATGTTTAGGGCCATCAGGAAGGCACAGGCACATTCCCACAAGTGGTCCACACAAATGCTCAAGCTTGTGGATGTGGCACTGTCAGGTATGACTGCCTCCGCAGTGTTGCCGATTTGTTGGATCAGATGAATGACACATTTGAACGAGGGGTGTCTGTGATGGACCGATGGGTGTCTGTCATGGAATAAGTAGTGTCTGTGATGGAACATTTGCTGGAAGTGGAATGGCATCCTCATGGGCATAGGTCAGCCGCATCATCTGCTGTCAGCTAACATGGCCATGCCCAATCATGCTCCCATAGTGGCAGTACTTCCACTGCTCCATCAGTGAGTGTGCTGTCCACACCCAGACATGGCAGACCATGGAGTCATGGTTCTGGCCATCCCAGTGAAGGGAGCTCATCCAGCAGACATCGGTCAAGTTCTGGTAGCAGAACAGCATCTGACCTTGGGCATGGAGCTGCCAGCCTGACAGAGCCAGTTCTCATGGTCGAGGATGACAACAATGAAATCCCACCTCTATTATGCACGGCTCACACCTGTCCGAGAGACCAAGATATAGATCTACCATAGAGCTTGGCTGTGTTTATGCAGACACTCACAGATCTGGTCACAGCCCACTGCACCTGGAGAATCCCTACAGGCACACACACAACAGTTACTCATTTTGTCTCACTGACTATTTTTTGTTTTATCCCAATGCTTGCCTTCTTCTCCTTCTTACTCAAACACACTCACCAACCTTTTGTGTCAACCTAGGCTTACTGCCATCCCCCACCACACACACACACACACACACACACACACACACACACACACACACACACACACACACACACACACAAAACACCATGTGCAAGTGACGATAACTGTGCCATATTCCTGTCTTCTATCGTTTGGATTCAGGATACAAAAGCTGTGCCTGATGCTTATGGTGCATACCTAACTTTTAGTGCTTAGTATATCTGCTTTTGTGTTGCTGAACTGCTCATTGTACCTTTAATTTATATTGACCTTGGAAAGCCAGACAGTTGATAGCATCAACATTTCACAACTGTGTGGTGAGTGCTCTTGTAAAGGTTGTAAAGTCAGAGACTGCAATGTGTATCATTACTTTCTAACTTCTTACTTTGATGATTTTCCAGGACAAACATATGGTGCACATAATAACTCATACTATCAATTTCAGATCTTAGGATTGTATGACAGCACTGTAGGCACACCTCATCAGAACAGTGATACAGTATAATGCTCTCTTTTGCATGTACCTCAACAGACACATACAGCAACTGGACAGACCACATGACATTCTCGGCAAGATAACACAGGGCCTACAAACCATGTCATGATGTATATGTATAGATTATAGCCATGTCACTGTAATCTGTTTTGTATAGGATGAGGTGACATCTACCTGGCCTCCAAGCCAGTGAATGACCATGTCCCTTTGGGATGATTCAATGTCCAAACATCTGATATAGCTGATAACATCAGCAGTGTCTGTTGAGAATATGGTAGTAACTGTTTCTCACATGCTGCAGTAAAAGACTTTATGTAATATCAAACAAGAGCACACACATACACACACACAGTTGATTGCAGTATGAATAGAACCCCTACCTCTCTAAGTACACAGACTACAGAACACAGTACTTAATGCAAGTACCATAGCACAAGTTAGACCTTTGCAAGACTGCAGCTTAACTTATCGTACATGACATCAGCAGGACATGTGTGAGACAGGATGCTGGCTGCATAGGTTCATAGCTTCATAGGTTCATATGAGGCTACCACCATAATGGCCTTAGGTGCATAGGAGGTTACTAGTCTAATGGTCCTAGGGCCTTTTCAAGCCTAGTGAAGTTGTATCATTGTTTCCTTATAGACCAATATATGTAGTCCATATTTGCAAATCCATGATTAGCATTGGCTGCCCCTGTCTCAGAGTGACATAGGTGAATCCCCGTGGGTAATTTTAGAATTTCCTATCCAATTGTCAAAGCTATACTTAAATAGGGTTATTGATGAGCTCAGTTTTACATGAATCGCAAGTTTGTTCCATAGCAGTGGCAATCTCTGGGAGACATATCTGTCTCTCCAGCATGGTCTGTTGATGTTGCAGGCTAGGTTAAGGTCCCTACAGCAAATGAGTTTTGTCTCACTTGATTTGCATGCAACATTTCCATTATGACAGGGTTCGAGAGTGCTCTGTAGGCCAGGCACAAGTTGCTTCTCATCAGTATATACGTGACAAAGCCTTCAGTCTGTCCATGAAGGTCATGTGTTGAAGTCCCGGGGTTTTCTTGGTGAGAAACCTCTTTGGTCTCTCCAGCTGCTGCAGGTATAGGGTGAGGTACATGCCAAAGGGGGTATTGTACTCTTTTACTGATCTGATGAGGGACGAGTACAGTGGATTGATAATATCCTTAGTCTTCAATGCAATGCCCTTAACTTATCAGGTTTGCAATGTTAAAGGCCTTCCTTACCACTATGGACACATGATGATCATAGTTAACATTGCTATCAACCTGCATTCCCAAATCTCTTACCATTGTGTTGGAATTTAAGGGGGTATTGTTAATAGTGTAATTTGCAGGTACCTCTCCTTTGCTAAAAGGGTTAATAGTGCATGTTTTTTCAATTAAGTTTAAGTTTGTGGCTTTAGCAACAATCGTTTATGTATGTAAGCCCATTTTGTAGTATGCTACATTGTTTAGTGATTCAGAGATTACACACAGTTTTCAAACATCAGCAAACCTGGTGAGCCACAGGCCATCTGTTATCACAAGAATTTCTGAGAAATAGATTCCAAACAGTAGGAGGCCCAGCACAGACCTTTGTGAAACATCACTGGTAACAGGTCTGCTGGAAGAGGTGGAATCCCTAAGTATGACTGTATGCGGTCTGTTGGTGAGCCAGTTGGCTACCTGTCTAATGACATATGGATTAATACCCAGATGGATGAGATTCTCATGGATGCCTGAGTAGGGGATAATGTCAAAGCACTTGGCCAAGTTGCGATAGGCAGTATGTACTGATTTGCCTTCATCCAGGGCTTTGGTGACACTTTTAAAGAATTCCACTAGGTTCAAAAGGTATGATCTGCCCTTAATGAAACCAGACTCGGTCAGGTCAAGAGTTTGAAAGTCACCAATGTCCTTGTTGATAAGGTCCAAGATGATTCACTCCATGGCCTTACAGACAAGGCTGGTCAGGCTTATGGGTTTGTAGTTCCCTAGGTTGGTTGACGGACCCCCTCTTTGCAAGGGGAGCATAGTTGCGGTTTTCCACTCTGCTAGCACAAAGCTAGTACTTACATTTTGGTTAAAGAGGGTACCCAGTGGTTCCTCTAACTCTTGCTTTACACTGCTTAGTAAGTAGCCTGGGATGTTATCTGGTCCCACTGAGGCTGTGTTTTGAGCTTTGGCGAGTGCGGTTATGACCTGTTCTTTGGAGGTAATATGTAGACAACTGATGACAGGTATGTTTTGGGGCATGATTGCTGGAGACAGGGGTGTGAAATTTTTGCCAAACCTGTCTGCTAACAGGCCAGAGATGTTCTCAGGTTCAGTATGACTGGTACTGTTCACTAAGAATTTGGTGTAAAGCTGGGACTTCCCCTTTACATAACAGACATAGCTAAAGAATCCGCAGTAAAAACCAAACGGTGCTGGGAAGAGTTACCTCCAACAACAATGATATGAACAGTAAAAAACAAAGCAGGAGGTAGCAGCCACAGCTATGTAGAATAACAGTTTTATTATTAAAAGAGGTGAGTGCTTTCGTGGCACCAGCTACTTCATCAGACAATCAAAGAAGAGTAAAACACAGCATTTATACCAAGATTTTCATTGCCATCAACTACCCAATAGTTGATGGCAATGAAAATCTTGGTATAAATGCTGTGTTTTACTCTTCTTTGATTGTCTGATGAAGTAGCTGGTGCCAAAGCCACCTCTAATAATAAAGCTGTTATTCTACATAGCTGTGGCTGCTACCTTCTGCTTTGTTTTTTACTGTTCATAGCTAAAGAATACTTTGTGATCATCCTTAGCTATGGACACTAATTTAGTTTTGTAATTAGCTTTACAGGATTTACAAGATGTCCCATTTGCTTGTTCAAACTATGGAGGGTGTACTTCTGCTGAGGCTGCTCCCTCTAATTCCAAGACACCAGTTTCTTTCTCATGTTGTATAATCTATTTATGCTAGCTGTCCACCAGGGTGGCTTGTTTTCTCATGAGCAAGTTTTGATCCGTTCTGGTATGGCTAAGTCTATACACTTGTAAAGGTGTAAATAC
>NC_056746.1:823333889-823481389 GCF_019279795.1 Protopterus annectens
GTGTGCTGGGGTAGATGGTAAGTGATACATCTAGCAGCATGTGGTCACAGTGCTGACTACTACCTTGAAAGTAGCACCAGTACTTGGTATGTGAGGGACATACACATCAGAGGCCATAAGTACTTCATAGTTTCCAGACTTCATCACACCAAGAACTGTGTACAATGCACCCTTCTTCATGTCCCTCCCTACACATCTTCCAGTGCAGCTTATATGTATTCTTTCTGGGGAATATACATGACTGATTGTGCAGAACAATAACAGGTTCATAGGTATTTACTAGGTTAATGACCACAGCACACTTTTTAAGCCTAGCCATGCATCCCAAATCTCTGACAAGTTCTGATATATTTGATAAGTGTAAGCAGGAGCTTGGGAGATTAAACATTTACAAGCAGGGGCCAGGCAGATGAACCATTTACAGGTTGCCTGTGTCAGAGACATAGGTGCCAAACCAGGGATGAATTTCCTTTTCCCCATCCAACTGCCCAAACTGCACTTGAATTGGGTTATGGAGCAACTCTGCTTCACAAGGATGGGGAGCCTGTTCCAGAGATGAGGTAGTCTCTGTGATACATACCTGTCTTTCCAGCAGGTCCTATTCATATCACAGGCAAGGTTTAAGTCTTTAGAATGGATAATTATGGATCTGTTTATTTTGTGTATATGCAGGAGGTCCATCAGAGTGGGGTCTATCAATGCCCTGTATGCCAGGGATAACTCTCCCCTCAAAGGCCTGTAAGAGACAGAATACAGGGATAGGTCCTTGAGCTGGTCTGCATAGGACATTTTACTCATGCCCTGTATTCTTTCAGTGAAGAACTTCTGTTTATGTTCCAGTTGTTGGATATGCCTGGTTAGGGTACATAACAAAGGGGACATTGTACTCAATGATAAGTTTGATCAATGTTGAATACATTGGAATAATGACTTACTTGGACCTGGATGCCATACCTTTCTTTATAAGTTGCACAGCATAGACTGATTTCTTCACTATTGTAGACACTTGTTGGTCAAAGGCTAAATTACTGTCTATTTGTGTCCATAACTACTGGGTCAACTCTAAGGGGTGTGTTGTTAATATGATAGTTATTAGGGGTGGATGATTTCCTGACAGATACTATTATGCATTTTTTGTCATTTAGTTTTAGTCCATGCCTCTGACACCAGTTGTTTATCTGTGTAGGCCTTTACTAGAGAACACCTGTGTCAGTGTGGGATTCAATGACAGCTCCTAATTTGCAATAATCTGCAAATGTAGTCAGCTAGAGACCATTGACAGCCTTGACTTCAGAGAAGTTAGTGCCAAAAAGGAGTGGTTCAAGGACAAATCCCTGTGATACTCCACTTCTAACTGACCTCCTTGTAGAAGTGGGCTCTTCAATTCTAACTTCATGGGTCCTGTCTGTGAGGCAATTAGCTATACATTGGGTTATATATGAGTTTCATAGGAAAATTATTTTCCTCTGCCACTGTCGAGCAGAGCCACAGAAAAGATCCCTGGGGAGAATTTCCTATTTCCCATCCAATCATCAAGATTTTTCTTGAAGAGTGCTAATGAGGAGCTTTGTTTGATATAGATAAGTAGTTTATTCCAGAGTATGGGAAGTCTCTGGGACAGGAATCTATACCTCTGGCATGTTCTGTTTACTGTGGTGACAAGGTTTAGGTCCCTAGAGCGTGTAGCTTGGAGGGATTGTGATTTCTTTAAGTGGAACATGTCCAACAGCTCTGGGTTTAACATGGCTTTGTATGTTAGACAGAGATCACCTCTGAGTAGGCGATATGCGACGGAGTAAAGCTGGAGTTTTTTGAGATGGTCTGCATAGGGCATCTGTTTGAGGCCGATAATCCTCTTTGTGAGGTATTTCTGCGGCCTTTCCAGTTTTTGTAGACGTCTTGTGAGGTACATACCAAAAGGGACATTGTACTCTATAGTAAGTCTAATGAGTGATGAGTAGAGGGGAACAATAACCTCTTTTTCTGGATGAGAAACCTTTTGTGATGAGGTGTGCCACATAGAAGGATTTCCTGACTACTGTGGTGATGTGATTATCAAAGGAGAGACTACTGTCCACCTGTGTCCCAAAGTCTCTTATCACACTTCCGGTGTTAAGTATACTACCTCCTATGTTGTAGTTCATGGGTACAGAGTTTTTACCAAAGGGGATGACAATGCACTTTTTGGCATTGAGCTTGAGGCCATGGCTTTGACACTAGGCATCTGTCTCAGTGAGGCCCTTTTGTAGGATGTCCACATCATTAGGAGTTTCGATTATGGCTCCTAGTTTGCAGTCATCTGCAAACTTCATTAGCCAAAGACCTTCTGTGTTAGCCTGTACTTCAGAGAAGTATATACCAAACAGGAGAGGACCCAGGACTGAACGCTGTGGTACTCCACTTGTCACTGGTCTGAAGTCGGATTTGGAGTCTGCTACTTTCACAGTGTGGGTTCTGTCAATGAGCCAGTTGGCAACCCATCTTGTGACATAGGAATTTATATCTAGTTTAGTGAGTTTATCTATAATTCCAGAATGGGGGATGGTGTTGAAAGCCTTGGCAAGATCAAAATAGGCTGTGTGAACCACCTTACCATCAACTACACCTTTGGTGACTGCTTCAAAGAAGTCTATCAGGTTTAGGAGACAAGATTTGCCTTTTACAAACCCAAACTGGGTGAGGTCCAGAGTTTGGAGATTACCAATGTCTTTGTTTATAAGTTCCATGATGATACGCTCCATAGCCTTGCAAACCATGCTCATCAGGCTAATGGGGCAATAGTTCCCAGGGTCCATGGTGGCTCCCCCCTTGTGGAGTGGGAGAACCATCACTGTGCACCATTCAGCGAGCACAAAGCCTGAAGTGAGGCTATGACTGAACATGGTACTTAGGTGGGGTGCCAGTTCATGCTGTAGTGCATGTAGAATGCAGCCTGGGATATTATCTGATCCCATGGATGCTGTGTTCTTGGCTTTGGAGAGTGTGGTTTTTACCTGTGCAGCCATGATTATAGGAACTTTGCATTCTTCTGGTATAGAGATGGGCCGTTTAGGGGGTGAGAGGGGGGTAAAGTTAGCACTGAACCTATCTGCCAGGGTATTGGCAATCAAAATAAATAGATAGTAAAAACTGGTCTGAAGAAGTCTCAGTGACAGTGTACAAGATGAAAAGTGCTTCACCTTGAATAAATCTATTTGTCGTTGCTGTGAGCCTGAGCCATTTGTCTATCTATTTATTTTGATTTCTAGTTTGTTTTTTCTTTATAGCATGTTGGCAATATCAGTTGGGTCTGTATATTTAGTGCCATTGTGCTGTAACTCAGAGCAGATCTGAGTGTTGCCATTGAGATTCTTGACATAGCTATAGAATGCTTTGTGGTTGTCTTTAGAATCAGTGGCAATTTTGTTTTTGTAACTAGCTTTGGAGGATTTTATCAGGGATCACAGCTTCTTACTGAGGCTGACCAGGGAGCCCCTCCACTCATGGAATTTTACTCTCTTTTACAACAGTTTCTTCCTTTGTACAGTTTGTTTATGGCAGGGGACCACCAGACTGGCTTCCTTTTTTTGGAGGATAGTGTCTTGGTTCTGTTTGGGATAGCACGATCCATGCACTCATGTAAGTGCTTATAAAGTGCAATTGTGTAGGATTCAGTAGTCATAACTGTATTGTCCATCTGCATGGGTGTCATGAAGTTCACCACTTCTGTCTTAAGAGGCATGAAGTTGGCTTTGGAGAAATTTTTTACCATGGTTTCGTTAATGGGGGGTGGGGGCAGGATGTGGATATCTAGGGTGATTTGCTTATGGTCGGATCGGAGCAATGAGGCGTTGACTTCAGGTGTGGAACACCGGTCACTCAGGTTGGTAATGACTAGATCTAGGATATTGTTGCCCCTGGTGGGGGTGTGGATAATTTGATCCAAGGCACTGGAGTTTATGAATTTCAGAAAGTGTTGAGCGAAGTAGTTGGTACATGAGTAGTTTTCCCAGTTAATGGTGGGGTAGTTGAAATCACCCATTATTAGGGTGTTTGGTTGAACCCTAATATTTTCCAGTACATCAAGGAAAAAGGAGTGGGAATCCTGGGGCATGGTGGGGGAATCTGTAGCAAGCTACAATGTGGATTGCAGTTTTGCCCAGAGTTAGTTGCACTGGATAACCTTGGATGCATTATGCTGAGCAACTAACCTGGAGGTGTGGATATCTTTAATGAATATGTACACACCTCCACCATTGGTGTTCCGGTCCAGGTTACATGGCTGAAAGTGTGGTATGAGTTATAACCTGGTAGTGCAGGTGTGCTCTCTGGAGCCTTGAACCAGGTCTCAGTCATTGCACAGATATCGATGTTCTCCAATTTAAGGAGTGACTCGAGTGAGTGCATTTTGAGATTTAGACTTCTAGCATTGAGTAGCCAGTATCTGGAATCCCAGGGGTGATAGGTGCAGGCCATCTCTGGCAAAGCATCGTGGTCTGTCAACCATGTCATCCCAGGCAGATACTGGATCCCTTTAGAATGACACCAGAAGCTTAGCCAATTGCTGAAGACAATCATTTTGTTCTTGTACTGCGGTATCATTCTGGGTGATGGCAGAATGCTACTCAGGGCTAGGGTCATACTACCTGCCTGGGCTACAAGACCGGAGAGCTCTTCCATGTCTCTTTTCATGTAGTCCAGGGAGGTACATCTCAGGCTGTTCACACCAACATGGACGATGACAGAGTCATATTTGTACTTGTTGTGGAGTGACCTGAGTGCATGGGTTATGTGGCGAATCCTGGCACCAGGCAGCTGACAGTAACCTTCTCCTTGTTTATCCTGGTGAGTGGGACATCAGTGTGCCTGACTATAGAGTCACCTATGACTAGTGTGTTGGGTACGTTGTTTTGCCTTATTGGCTGTGGTTGAGTGGCACACTGAGTCTGTGGGCTATGTGTCATTTGGGTTGTGTTGGGGGTGGAGGTTGCTTGCATTTCTGCTTTGGAGGTCTCTGTTGCTTGAGCAGATTATTATTGAGAGCCTCCGTGAATGTTTTTGTGTTTCTATGTGTGGATTTTGGTGGTGTAGATTTAGTAAGACTATGTGATGAGTGTGGTGTTGTGCAAGTGTTTACCTTCTCCTCCTGACTGTCAAGTTCAGTCTTGGTTGGAGAGAGCTTTACCTCCAGATTGGCTAGATAAGTGCATCTCTCACAGGTTGTAGTGTTGGGTGGTAGGAGGAGAGGGTTGTCTATGTACATCAGGCAATTTCTACATTGCCCCAAGATGCCCAGATTCATCAGATAGACAGGAGAGAAAACTGGGAGCTGACCCTTGGACATGCCTGAATAAAAAACTATTTTCCTCTAGATAAGTGAGGAAAGTGAGTACAAGAGCTGTTTTTCTCTAGGCAAGTGAGGAAAGTAAGTACCAAAACTGTTTTCCTCTTGGTAATGAGGATGGTTGAGTTCTGTAGTAATTAGTAGCTTATTTAGTGTTTACAGCAAGTTCTGAACAAGTGCTGATCAAGAATAAGCAAATTCAAGTGTTAAAACTAAGAATCTGTATCTGGACTAAACTAGTTACAGGAAAGGGGGGAAACAAGTGCAAATGCGGGCTTTTAAGTCAGAAAGTTGAGAGAGATGGAAAAACTGCCCAAACGGCCAATAAGTACAATTTCTGGGCCAGAACCACTCCTTATGTGGTAGATAGGTTACCTAGTGCTTACCACTCCCACTGATAAGCTGGAAGGATTCCCTCCAACACAGAAATCTTGGTGGGCTCAGAAGCTTACATACAGTCCTGGATACAGCATATCTGAATCTGGACTACACTAGTTACAGGAAAGGTAGGAAACAGGTTTAGATTTTTTTCATATACAGAAAAGTAGCTAAAACAGCAGTAAAACAATTCAAATGCAGTGCAAGCTAGCACACTTGCGTATGTAGCAATGTTAGACCAAACAGTTTAAAAAATGCAATTAAATTAAAAATGACTAAAAACAAGTGCAGAAAGAGTCTATTATGTAGAATGAGGTAAAGAGATGGGACTGGGGGGAGTGTCCCAGATCAAATCTACAGTGGGGGCAGGCATCTGCAAAAGCCTCCAAATTTAATCAACAATACAGGAATAGGGAGGTGGGTAGGGAAAAAAACAACACCTTCAGCAGATATCTTAAAAACTATACAGGGAAGCAAAAATAACAGGGCACAACTCTGAAGTCAGCCAGCAATGATATAAAATTAGTCAGGCAACAATTAACAACACACAACTCTGAAGTGCCAGAAAAATATACTTAGCTCTGTATATCTCTAGATAGTTTGAAGAGCACTCTGTCAGTCTACATTCTACCTAACATTCTACTTAACCTCTTGTGTTTGTCAACAATGAACAAGTGGCATATTGTGTCCAATGCCTTGGCCGCATAAATGTAGGCAGTGTGAATCATTTTGCCCTCATCCGTCACTTTGGTGACCTTCTCAGAGAAGTTCACCAGCTTGAGTAGGCATGTCCCACCTTTAACAAAACCAAACTGGGTTGGGTCTAGCATCTGGAAGTTTACTATCCATGATAATTATTTCCATGGCTTTACATATAAGACTAAAGAGACTTATGGGTCTGTAGTTTCCAGGGTCTGTAGATGGGCCACCTTTGTGCAGAGAAATGACTGCTGCTATTCTCCATTCATGAGGAATGAAGCTTGTTTGGAGACTACAGTTAAATAGCAATTACAGATGGCTGGATAGGTCATGTTTCACACTATTTAGATGGCATTCTGGGATATTGTCTGGGCCCATTGATGCAGCGTTCTTTGTCTTAGAGAGTTGTTACACCAGATGCATGCATACCACCAGTTCAGCTTATGCATAGACTGCATACATAAGTATTTGACAACCTTAATGGCATGTACATCATTTGTGACAGTGTGGATTGTGCCATAGATATATGTCATGCACACAAGGCAAGTAGCCTGTAGTAACCATACTGTCACATACAGGTAAAGCAGTGTCCCTCCTAACACCTCCTACAGACATTACAGTACCAGGAAAGTATGTGTGGTTACCCTTATAGAGTGTGGAAGTATCACAGCAGTTGTCAAGTGTGTGTGTGTGTGTGTGTGTGTGTGTGTGTGTGTGTGTGTGTGTGTGTGTGTGTGTGTGTGTGTGTGTGTGTGTGTGTGTAGACTCATTTGTTATCACTCCACATCACATATGTTACATCAGAGGCATGGGTTTAGTTGTGGTATTATTCTGATATTGTTTATGATTGTGGTTGGTTCTTGTAATGTTTGTCATGATCCTTTACCTGTGGTCACCTTGCTAGAGACCTCTGCTGAGACTGCACTCATATTCAGGTATATCACTTTGTACAGCTTCACAATGTGCATCCTACCCCAATATGTCAGATCCCTGATAGATGTCCTCTGCATTATTTATGCAAGGATGCTTATCTCACATAGACATGCTCCCCGTTGTTATATCACCTTGTGTGACCATCACAGACAACACCTTTTCACTGTACAGTCTGTACCGTACCATATATATATGTGCTTGGTGTTGCTGCTACAACCATCTTCCACTGACATGCCCTCCTCTGCTCTACATGCTGGTTTTTCACCTGTATTATTTCCCTGTGTTAATTATAATTCATCTGTATGTCCCTGTTCAATACACACACTTCCCCTGGGTTATCATTTTACATGGCAGTCCAATGTCCTGTTACAGATCATTAACACAGCTTCAGTACAGAATGCCAGGAATGGGATATCACAATACTCTAAACTCTAGGTATACTGTCCTGTACTGTGTTTGGACCATATACTTCAAATTCATACTGCTCAACTGTCCAGATATTCCTTAGATGTCCAGATGACGTCCTTAACAAATATGTGGCTTTCTGCCTTATCACTGATCTCTGGTGTGATGTGCCTCAATATTACATACATTTGAGTGCATACCTCCTAACTGTCCTGGTCTGTGCAGAATGTCCATTTTGTCTCATATTTGTGATCTTTTCCTCATAAATTTTTTTCCTGGCAAATCAGTGGCATGTCATTGCAAAGTGCAGTCAAATACTGATGACTGACGTGACACCCCTGCACTAGTCCAGTAATCAAGGAGCCTCAGTCCTCACCACTGGCAGCAGTGAGGGACATACACAATGAGAAGATTACAAGTACACACACAGTAAAGTATAATTTCCCTTAAGAGCACACAGAGATCACAGTCAGTCTGGTGCTGGTTTCTCCCTCTTTCTCCAGATCCCCCAAAAGACTCCCCACTGGCACAGCTATAGAGCTGAGTTCTTAGCCAGGGTTCCAAGTCAAGTCCTCCCAACACTCTCTCTCTCTCTCTGTCCAACCAGTGCTTTATGTCCCTGCCCAAATAGCTGACACACACACACACACACACACACACACACACACACACACACACACGCACACACACACATGCACACACATACACACACTTACTTTGAGATTTGATTTATACAGACACTTACCTGGGAAAGGCTGGCACAGGTTTACTATCTATGCCCCCTTATGCCCAGACTATAATGTACTTATCACTGCCACCAGAACTCCTTATCAGCTACTTTAAGGCCCTTACAAAGGGTGACCAATCCTACTGTGTAATGTTACTATCATCCAAATGGTAGTCCAACCGAGAGCATGGCTACTTAGGAGTGGCCTGTACAGTGTCACCAAATACATATGACAGTACTCTAAGAGCTTAAATATGCCTCACAGATATCAGCCACAAAGGTTTAAATTTATTTAATAATAAATAGTAAAAGAACAAGACAATACTCAAACAACACAGTAACTGCAGATTTCAGAGTCACAAGAAATATTTTAAAACAACATTGCAGGACAGTCTCAAAGAAATACAGAAAAACATCTAAACTAATATTTACAATATTGTTATCTATATCTAAGAGAGATACTATGCCCTAAACTTACAGAGCAAGGCAAATGCAGATGAGTGGATGGTCTTGATAGGTCCAAGACAAACACAAAATGCACATAGTCTTGCTCTGAGGGAGTTCTTAAATTACTATCAAACATTACTGCTGGGCCAGATTGGATGACATTGCTCTTTGTCACCTGCCTTCAGTTCCCAGGCTAACAGAAGCTAACATCTCTGTGTTAAAAATACATATCTCACTGATGTTTGCAGAACTTGTAAGTCATAAAGCAATAAAATGCTTTTATATTTGAAACCTAGTAATTATTTCTGTTTCAAGACAATAGAAAAACCTCTAGCTCTAGACATTGTGTCTGCATCACTGCAACTGAGAGATAACACAATTGTAAAACAATTTCAACTTATTTTCTTGAAGTTTTGCAAGCTAACTCTGTATGTTCCAGCTTCTACTATGAAAACATACATTTGCACAGGTATATAGTTAATATACATTTCTGTTCTTTTCCAGTAGGGTACACTGTGGACAAATCCTTGAAGCTCAGTACTGTACAAACACTGTTCAACACACACTTCTACATCAGTAGTTTAATATACACATAACATGTAGTTCTCTTAAATTTGTAAGACAAGCATATGAATCATGTTAATATTCACAGATGACATATGATTATTTACAAAATTGCAGATAGCTGGGCTGGCAGTGTCACAACTGACATTTGAATTTCAAACTTCATGCTCTTCAGAAAGTTCATGCTAATGTACAACCTGTATATTATATCAACTGCCTAAGTTTGTCAGTGCAATATTAAAAATCTGCCCCTATTACTGATTCTTTATCCCCCCATTATTATGGCTTTGTCCACATTTGTCACTCTAAGAGTTTGTGAGTGTTATATTCTAACACATTTCTACGTGACACCTATTTGTGCCTACTACTGGTTATTTGTCCACTTATTAAGTTGTTCTCTGTGCAGATGTATTGCACTAACACAATGACAGCTACTTGTAAAAACCCGGGTGATCACTGTGGCATTGCATGCAAATCCGCACACCGCAAATGCTCTTCCTTATACAGAATTGCTACCCACGTTTGTTGACAAGGCTTCACTATATGTAAAGCCCTGGTGATCACTGTGGCATTCCATGCAAATCTGCACACTATAGATACTCTCCTTTAAACAGAATTGCTATCCATGCTTGCTAATGAGGCTTTGACATAGCATAGGCACACTGTGGCTCATTAGTATGCATTGCACACTGCCATGTGACATGTACTGTTGCGCAAACATGTAAACTCTCCGTAGGCTCTTTGACAAGTCTGCATGGAATTTATTGAATCCTGGGGAGTCTAGGCAAACATAATGGTGTTAGTACTTGGATGGTATATAGTGAGGTCAAGTGAGAAAAGTAGGGACCACTGTACTAATCCTTGTGGGACAAATATACCTTTTCTAACGCAGACCAACTGGTGCCTGGCAGAGACCATTTAAGGAAGAATTAAATACTGGTACATTGGCAATTTGTGTTTTTTTGGTTTTTAAGTACCTAGTCAACTAATTAATCTTATGAGTTGCACACTATAACACTACTGCTGGTTTATTTGACTAAGATAAGGAAGGGCAGTCTCCACTGAAGGTAAGATGTTAGTTATTTATTTTATTACCTCCATGTTTATACCAAGGTACGTGTGAGTGCTTGTATGTCTATGACAGAGTGAGAAAGTGCTTGTGTGTGTGTGTGTGTGTGTGTGTGTGTGTGTGTGTGTGTGTGCGTGACAGAGAAAGTGTTTGCATGTGTGTGTGTGTGTGTGTGTGTGTGTGTGTGTGTGTGTGTGTGTGTGTGTGTGTGTTTGTGAGTCTATGCATTATCTTATTTATAAATTGCAAGGGACTGTAAACATGAAATGACTGCTATTTTGAGTTTCAGATTTCATATCATGCAGAAGCTGCATTCTAATGCAAAAACCTGTTGTTCTTTCAACTTTCTAACTATATAAGAGCAATATCTGACATTTATCCCAGATTGTGGGCATTGTATATGTATTTGATAGCAGTAAACATATATGCATTGCAGAGGTTATTACTTGTTTGTCATTTCATTTGATGACAGTGTGTACGTGTGTGTGTGTGTGTGTGTGTGTGTGTGTGTGTGTGTGTGTGTGTGTGTGTGTGTGTGTGTGTGTGTGTGTGTGTGTGTGTGTGTGTGTGTGTGTGTGTGTGTGTGTGTGTGTGTGTGTGTGTGTGTGTAGATATCAGCTCCTGGAATTTCTTGATTCTTTAGATTTAGAATTGCATAAAGGGGAACATCTTTTAATCACACTGGATGTTCAGAATTTGTTTACGTCCATCCCAAACGACAAGGGCATTGAAGCCATTAGACAACTGCTCCAGACTTTTCCAGCTATAGACCGTAATAAGGAAATATTGATTTGTCAATTGTTAGACATGGTGTTATCGCATAATGTGTTTAGCTTCAGGGAGTGCCTATTTCTACAAAATAGGGGCGTAGCTATGGGCACACCCTGTGCTATCACATATGCGAATTTAGTGGTCTATCAGTGGGAGAGGGAGTTTCTTTTCACGCATGAGTGGTTTAACAAGATCTTGGTATATAGGAGATTTGTGGACGATGTCTTTGTCGTTTGGGATGGGACATTGGATGAATTTAGTTCCCTAATGAGATATTTGGAATCAACCACTAGTTTCCTAAAGTTTACTATGGAGACATCTTTTGAAACAATAAATTTTCTTGATGTAAGTCTATGCATTAAAGGAGGGAAGTTAATATCAACCCTGTATAGGAAGACCTGTTGGAAAAATGCTATTTTGTCTTTTGACAGCATGCATCCACGACATACCTTCCGAGGGATAGTAAAGAGTCAGTTTATTAGACTAGTGAAGCTTTGTAGGGATAGCTCTGACCTATTGATAGAAGCCAATAAGATGGAAAAGATTTTTGCTGACAGGGGCTATGATATTGGTATGGTAAGATCAATTAGAGCTCAGGTTTTGGGGGATGTCCAGACTTTACATATGGTTAGCCATAGTATGAGACATATTAATAGTTATAGGTGCAAAAAGGGTCCTCTTGAATATTTACGTGTTGTTACGATATTTACCAATGATAGTACAATGTTTAAGAAAATTATTAGTAAGAATTGGGGAGCATTAATAACTGATGATAGGACAGCTAAGTTAGTTGGTCGGGTTCCAAGTTTTACCTTTAGGAACAACAAGAGCCTTAAAAGGTTATTGTGCACTAACCCAAGAACTGATAATGTATTGAGGGTTAGAACTTTTGAGAAGTTAGGCACATTTCCTTGTAATAAATGTAATTATTGCAATTATATTTCTGACCAACAAAAGTTTGTACATTCTATCTTGAATTACTCTTTCAGCCCAAGGTTTCATGCTTGTTGTGAAACTTCGGGCTTGATTTACCTAGCTACTTGTCAGCTATGACCCGCCTTCTACATAGGGCTAACTAAAAGGAAGTTTAAACAGCGAATTTGCAATCATATCTATGATATAAGATGTGGGAATGAACAAAATGCATTGGCGAAGCATATATCTATAAATAATGACCATGCCTTTGTGTTTAGGGTTCTACAGATAGTAGGGTCTAGTTCAAGAGGGGGAGACTATATGAATTACCTTGAGCAAAGGGAGCTTGAATGGATCCTTAGGTTAAGGGCACATTTTCCACCAGGATTGAATGCATATGTTTCCCTTAGATCTACCCTCAATTCTCATAGATAGTAGGGATGAATAACAACAGGCTTATATAAATGTAGGTGTCTTAAGAGTTTTGCATATATATATATATATATATATATATATATGTACGTGTCTTATTTTTTTGTATGTCTTTAACGTAAAATCTGTTGCATCTATCAGCATATAATGTTGTTTGATCGATGTTTTAACATGGATTTATGTATTTGATTGGAAAACATGCTCTTAAATTTTCTAAGACCTCCAAGTATACTTTTTTGATTACTCACATTTCCACTTAGTACTCGCTATTGTGTAGGTTAACATTTTTGTATTTTATGAAATATATATTTATATTAGGGATATTTCATAAGGAATAGTCATGAATTTTATATTTGGTTATGTCTTTATATGTTTTATTTGTATTTTGTATTTTTTATTTTATTTTTATTTATTTTCTAATTTTTATGTTGGTTTTAAATGTTACGTTTTTTATGACTATTTAAAGTTGCATTTATTGAACTAAGGTCCTACACACTGATTGTAAGCTGAGCAATCTGGAAGGGAGGTTTGTTAGTTTAATTGAAAAATGATTTAATTAGGGATGGTTTAATTGTCTGTTGAAAATAATTGAGGGTTTCTGCTTGAATATATAAACTTGCTAAACTCCACTGTATGTTAAGATCTGAAGAAGCATATATTTTTATACGCGAAAGCGCTTATCCTATTTTGGTCTGTGAAATGAAAGCTTTTCCAGTGAAGAACTTTGCCTTGTCTACATTCTTCACATTCGTGGTGGAGATGGACGTGTTTCTTGTTCTTTATATATATTCTTTGTGACGACCAGCTTCTTTGGGTTTGAGCAGTTTATTACTTTTATCATAATGGTATTAGTACTTGGATGGTCTATAGTGAGGTCAAGTGAGAAAAGTAGGGACCACTGTACTAATCCTTGTGGGACAAATATACCTTTTCTAATGCAGACCAACTGGTGCCTGGCAGAGACCATTTAAGGAAGAATTAAATACTGGTACATTGGCAATTTGTGTTTTTTGGTTTTTAAGTACCTAGTCAACTAATGAATCTTATGAGTCGCACACTATAACACTACTGCTGGTTTATGTGACTAAGATAAGGAAGGGCAGTCTCCACTGAAGGTAATATGTTAGTTATTTATTTTATTACCTCCATGTTTATACCAAGGTACGTGTGAGTGTTTGTATGTCTATGACAGAGTGAGAAAGTGCTTGTGTGTGTGTGTGTGTGTGTGTGTGTGTGTGTGTGTGTGTGTGTGTGTGTGTGTGTGTGTGTGTGTGTGTGTGTGACAGAGAAAGTGTTTGCATGTGTGTGTGTGTGTGTGTGTGTGTGTGTGTGTGTGTGTGTGTGTGTGTGTGTGTGTGTGTGTGTGTGTGAGTCTATGCATTATCTTATTTATAAATTGCAAGGGACTGTAAACATGAAATGACTGCCATTTTGAGTTTCAGATTTCATATCATGCAGAAGCTGCATTCTAATGCAAAAACCTGTTGTTCTTTCAACTTTCTAACTATATAAGAGCAATATCTGACATTTATCCCAGATTGTGGGCATTGTATATGTATTTGATAGCAGTAAACATATATGCATTGCAGAGGTTATTACTTGTTTGTCATTTCATTTGATGACAGTGTGTACTTGTGTGTGTGTGTGTGTGTGTGTGTGTGTGTGTGTGTGTGTGTGTGTGTGTGTGTGTGTGTGTGTGTGTGTGTGTGTGTGTGTGTGTGTGTGTGTGTGTGTGCACATGGTGGGTGTGTGCACATGGTGGGAGTTATAATGGCTTGCACTGCATACTCCTGAGAGCAATGACTAAGACACAATACTGTGGGTGTTATTTTTTGCAATTAATTATTCATGTCATCAAAAACAAATATCTGAAATGTACATTGTCAATAAAGTGACTGTACCTAGTGGGCACATATTTGTATTTAGGAGGTTTAAATGGGTATGCTGCTAACAGCAAAAACTGCAATATATGACTGTGGTTATTATTTATATATTTATTCCTTCATTTGATCACAGAGGCCAGATGTATACAGTCAAACTAGGTGCAACAAATCTGTTTGTGTGTGTGTGTGTGTGTGTGTGTGTGTGTGTGTGTGTGTGTGTGTGTGTGTGTGTTTTAATCAATTACACTATATGTGCCTGACACTAGTGACGTGAAATATATAGTAGGTGTTAGTTAAGCATTTCTTCTTTTCTTTGTTGTAGTATACGAGTCTGATAATAATGAAGTGAATTATGCTGTGGGACAAATACATTTTGGCATTTTATGGCCTTTGTGAATACCACTTTTGTATGAATGGAGAAGAAGCAGACTACATTGTAGATGAGGTTTTCACATTAGATATTTTTTTCAAGTTGTTTTGTACACTGTTGCACTGTAGTCATACCACTGCTGTGACTCTGTTATGTAATGCTGTTTGTGGATGCTCTCACTTTGCATCTAGCACCACTCTTTGCAGTACATTTAGGCATTAAGATCTTGTAAGTTTTTCATATGGGGTCTCTTTTAACTAACTTGCTGGAGTACTGGAGTGCATGTATGTAGAAGCCTGTACTTGTCTGTTGGTATATTGTGACAAAGTAAATTCTCTGGGTTCATAGGCAATGTATCTTAGAAGCATTGTGGAACATTAGTTCACAGGCTGAATCAGCATTCAGGTCTGGAAAAAAACAGGGTCTCAGTGAGATACAATTTAGTTTTATGTTAATTATGGAAATGTGCCATATTATCAACTGAAAGCATACATAATGCTCAAGCCTGTCATTAACAGTTGGTGTCCAAGTGCTACCATTTTCCAGCTGCACTCATTTAGCAAAATTATATTTGTATAAACGTCTCATGCAATGTTGACTTGGAAGCTTTGTAGAACAGAAGAAAGTTTGCATAATATTGGAAAATTCTCACCCGCGTTCATGGCTCACTAGCTGAGAGCTTTCTAGACACTCTGAATAAACAGCAATGCCAGCAAACATGAGGGAGAAGCATAGATCAGCTCTAACTGGATGTTATTTTCATGCATTTCACAGGATAGTGTTTGCTGTTAGCAATGTGTCTTACCATGGCTTAACCTTAATATCCAAGATATCCACCTTAATGCTTCCTGTGTAAAACTGAAGTTTGTAAACATTTGCTTCAACAACATACATTTTGAAAGCATTACACATCTTCATTCATCAGTAATCAGATATTTCTACTTTAAGCTCTTCAGTTCATTTTAACTAAGAATGAGTTGACTGCAAGGAATTAGGTGAAATAACGCCACATTTTGTTCTTTCCAATGAAATGAAGTTGCCACTATCTATTCATAGTCATTTAGAAAAGGAGAGGGACAGCTTTCCTAAGGAGAACATCCACATGGGGTGTTGGCAGTCAAATCTGAAGATTTTTCAGCATACCATCTTCTGTCAGAGTAAGTGCAGCTATAGGTTTCTTAGATGCAACTTTGACAAATATTTTAAAATACTTCTAGGAGCATGCATATGAGATCTTCAAAGTTAGTCAAGGTAATATTTGTTCTTTTTCAGATTCAAAGACTGCTTCCGTCACTGTGAATCTTGTTTTTGATTCCTCAGCATGCCTCCTTACAGATAAAACTATGACCAGTGACTTCAGTATAAATAACAGTTCCAGCCAAGTCACATTTATGCTAGGAATCCATTTAGTAACCATAACTGCATCTTACAGCATAACCCTCCTCTGCCACTACAAAACTTCACAATTTGTGTGTTTATTTAAAGCCTGCTTCAGTCCATTGTTTTCTGTGGATTTTTGTTTCATAGCTGAGAAAAACATGTCAAATGTGTGTCTCAGTCTTCTTGGCATAAAAGTTCCTACTGGAGGTAAACCTGTCGTCATCTGTGGAATAATTCTGCATCTAATCAAGAAACATGACAGTCTTATTTCCATTGTCTTGCCTTTCACTTTCTTCATAACTTTCCTTCATAGCATGTGTGATAATAGTAGGTACTGCCAGCACAGCTAGCTGGGATTTTGTAAACAATTATATGTCATTTGTTAATATCAAACTGATTTATACAAGATGCTTGTGTTACAAATGCATTACAACTGTAGGTCATGTGTATATCAAACTTATTTGTACAAATGTTTGTGCTGAAAAGGTATTTGTAAAGTGCTTGTGTTTGAAATGCATCCACAGTGTGAATTACTGGAGAGAACAGAAATGTATATGCACTATTGTTAACTGTTTAAATGTATATAATTTTAAAAAGGAAACCAGAAAACAGGAGGTTAACATCAGTCCAACAAACTTTAAAATATATCTGAAATTAAATCACTTTCTGGGCTAGGCCATAAAGATGCTATTTCACAGGTTTCAGTGTAATCAGAGGCACGGAGTCTGTATTAGGAAGCTTTCTGTATTGTCTTTGGGGTGAACTAATTACTACTCTGGAAGTGTGGAGGTATAAAATTGTTTTACAACTTCCAGCACCTGCCACAGATTTGAGCAAAAGCCCTTGTGTTTGTATTTTTACAGGTAGATACTAAATCCTGCCAGCTTTCAGCAATGGGAGGTTTACATGAGAACTAAAAGTCAGATGACCAGAAATGATGTAATTCTGCAAGGTATCCCAGAGGTAATATTTGAGATATTATTTTGAGAAGTCTCTCAGTGAGATGTGCATTCTGTATTCTGTCTTGGGCCTGACAACAAGAAGGACCATTCACCACATCATCTGCTTTGCTCTATTAAGTAAGTAGGGAATAGTGACTCTCTTAGATTCAGTCAGGAATATAGTGAAGCTTAGTTTCGATATTGTTTTTTTTTATTTGTCTGTTTCTGTCCTTCAATGTTATTTTAAATATTTCCTGTGATTTTGAACTGTCATGTCACTGTGAATACATATTTAATATTGTCTTGTTCTTTTACTATTTAATATTCAATATATTTAAACCTTTCATTGTGGCTGATCTTTGCAGAGATATTTACGTTTTGAGGGTATTTGCATATTTATTTGGTGACACTGTGTGCGCCACTCTTAATAGCCTTGCTCCTGGTCAAACTACCATTTGTATTAACATAAGTTTCCACTAGTATACTGGACACCCTTTGTTAAGGGCCTTAAAGTAGCTGGTGAGGGGTTCTGGTGGCAGTGATAACTACCTTATAGTCTGGGCAAGAGGGGGTGTAGCTAGTAAACCTGTGCCAGCCTTCCCCAGGTGTGTGTGTGTGTGTGTGTGTGTGTGTGTGTGTGTGTGTGTGTGTGTGTGTGTGTGTATGTGTGTCTGTGTGTGTGTACAAATGAAATCTCAAAGAGTGTGTGTGTCAGCTACTTGGGCAAGGGCATGAATCACTGCTTGGACACAATGAGTGTAGGAGGACTTGGCTTGGAACCCAGGCTAAGGACTCGACTCTATAGTTATGCCAGTGTGGAGTCTTACTGAGGATCTGGAGAAAGAGAAAGGACTCAGCCCCAGACTGACTGTGTTCCCTGTGTGCTCTTAAGGGAAATTGTGCTTGATTGTGCTTGATGCAGATAGCTATATTGGGAGATACTGTGTGTATACCTGATATCCTCTCAATGAATGTTCCCCACAGGTCCCAGTGGTGAGCATTGAGGCTCCTTGATTACTGACCCAGAGGTGGAGGGTCATCACATATTGATTGGCAGTAGTGGGATCACCACATCACATATTGGTGACAGTGGTGTGGATATTGAACTTCTGTAGCCTGTAAGCAGTGGTCACTAAAGTAGATACTGTCAAGTAGTCACATGGTAGAAATTCAGAGCTTCATATCACAATAGTTTTATTTATTTTTTATTAGTTTAGTTAGTCCGTGCAAGCAGGCAAGGATGTCTGCAGAGGAGTATGGCAAGATGAAAAGGAGCCAGTTGGGTGAGATGCTCCAAGACAAAGGACATTGGCATGCCAATCTGACTAAACAGGAAATGACTGCAGCCTTAATCACAGCTGCAGCACAGACTAGCAACCAGGAAGACAACCACACTGGCCTTGGGGATGTACCACTCTCAGAAAATGGACAGCTCAATTTTTCCTCAGAGGACTTAAAAATCTGTCTGGAGATAAATAGACTTGAAATGGAGGACAAACGTTTGGAATTAGAATCAGCAGAGGGACTGCAGCATTTGGAGGCTGAAGAAAAGGAGAAACAGATGGAATTAGACTCTCCAGAGGGACTGAGGCATTTAAAATTAGAATCAACAGAGAGACTGAGGCATCTGAAAGCTGAAGAAAATGAAAGGCAGAGGCAACATGAAAAGGAAATGCTTACTCTTCAGTAGGGTCATGGAGGTAATGGGGAAGAGAGTAACCATATCCCAGGAGGGATAAAGGTAGGTAAACTTCTTCTTCAATACCAAGAAGGTGATAATTGTGATAGTTTTATTCATATATTTGAAAGAGTATGTAAACAGTATAATGGTGATCCGGGGCTCTTGGTACAGTTCCTTACCCCCTTACTCCATGGTAAAACTGTAATTGTTGCTTCTAAACTGTATGCTATTGATTGTTTAGATTATAACAAAGCAATGAAATGCTTATAAGAGTGTTTTAAGTTAACACCTGAAGCTTAAAGAAAAATGTTTCATGAGCATAGACAGAAGGCAGATGAAAGTGTGTGTGACTACATTGCTGAACTAAGCACTTATTTTCATAGGTGGGTGAGTGGGTGTCAGGTCACCACTTTTGAAAGGCTGGCAGACCTTTTAGTGAGGGAACAAGCCCTTAGCACTTTGCTTGGTGACATGAAAATCTGGTTGGCAGACAGGGAATGCAACTCTGCAGATCAGCTGGAGAAAAAAGGAGACCTATACCTAGCAGGTAGGGCATCACTGCACAGGAAAAGGATACACAGTTCACATGGATATAACCGAATCCATGGTTTGTAGCTTAAACTACCCTAACAAGAGTCCACCAGTATAAGCACCAGCTTAGGTAAAAGGCTAGGATCAGGGGTTAAATGTTTTAAAAGTAACCAGTGGGATCATGTAGCATATAGATGTCCACAGAGGCAAGGTGGGGAACAAAAGGTGGGGGAACAAGCAAGTGGGAATAACAGAATGCCAGTGGTAAGTTGTCTGGCGACAACAAGGGTACCAAACTACTACAAGAGGTTATATTCTATCTTAGTATATGGGAAACAGGCCACTGCTAAAAGAGAGACAGAGCCTCTAACCTAACCACTGTGAAGCCTGTAATGGTTAAAGAGGAGGACTACGTGTTTGTCTACTCCAGTCAGAGCTCTAAGAGAGATCCCATTCCAAACGCCTTTGGCTAGGGTTACACTTGACTAGGAGGGTGTAAAAGGAAGGAAGCAAGTAGGTGTGTTTGAGGATATCCCTGCAGATATCCTGATAAGGAATGATTTTGATAATGCAGTACATTGTGCGTATGCAGTTACACGCAGTCAGGCTTGGAGACAGGCATGTGGGTCTGGTAGCTTGGGGGGCCCAGACAGACCATACACTTGAAGCTAGGACTGGTGTGGTGGCTACTTCAGGGAGGGAGATACCCTGTAGCAGTGAGACTGAAGGTGAGCCACAGCTGCTGCTGGGTACTGATATTCCCTTGGACAGAGTGACTGCAAGGGCAGAGGTGAGTAGTAGTACCCAGGCTGACAGTGAGGCACCACTGTCAGAAGAGACCAAAGTTCCTGTGGAAGGGGAGCTGGGAAGGGTTACAAAGAAAGAGAGTTGAGACAGGCTCAGTTCTTAGGTCCTACATTACAAGGCTTGAGGGAGGGAGCTAGGGAGGCACCTAATTCTCAAGGAAAAGGTGATTCCATATACTGGAACAAAGGGTTACTGTATTGAAAATGGACCCCTGACAGAGGGTTAGAGGGTGAGAGAGTACAGCAGTGGGTAGCTCCAGAGCCTACCATCTGGCACTTCTAGCCATAACCCATGATATTCCCTTTGCAGGTTATATGGGCATAAAGTGCACCAAGGCATATTATACATACATTTTACTGGCCTCGGACTGCAAGGGATGTAACAGGGTAGAGCAGGACTTGTAAACAGTGCCAAAAAGTAGGTAAGGCAGGAGACAAGGTCAAAGCTGCTTTGATGCCTTTGCCTGTGATTGAGACTGAGCATTCTGTATTCTGTATTGGGCTTGACAACAAGAAGGAACATTCACCACATCATCTGCCTTGCTCTATTATGTAAGTAGGGAATAATGAGTCTCTTAGATTCAGTCAGGAATATAGTGAAGCTTAGTTTAAATATTGTTTTTCTTTGTCTTTGTCTGTCCTTCAATGTTATTTTAAATATTTCCTGTGATTTTGAACTCTGATGTCACTGTGAGTAGATATTTAATATTGTATTGTTCTTTTATTACTTATTATTAAATATATTTAAAACTTTCATTGTGGCTGATCTTTGTAGAGATATTTAAGTTTTGAGAGTATTTGATACCATTCCCCACTCAGGAATCATAGAAAAACTCACTAAGCTAGGCATCAACCCCTATATCACTAGGTGGGTTGCAAACTAGCTCACAGATAGAACCCACAGTGTGAAAGTAGTGACTCCAAGTCAGACTGCCAACAAGTCATGAGTGGGGTCCCACAGGGTTCAGTCCTGGGTCCTCTCCTGTTTGGTATCTACTTCTCTGAAGTCTAGGTCAACATGAAGGGTCTCTGGCTGACAAAGTTCGCAGACGATTGCAAGTTGGGAGCTATTATTAACTTTCCAAGTGATGTCGACATCATACAGAAAGGCCTCCCTGAGACCAACAGCTGGTCTCAGAACCATGGCCTTAAGCTCAATGCCAAAAAATGTGTTGTCATCCCCTGTAGGAAAAACCCAGTTCCCATGAATTACCACATTGATGGTAGTCCACTGAACACAGAAGGAGTTATAAGAGATCTGGGAACAAAGGTTGACAGCAACTTCTCTTTTGACCACCACATTGCCACTGTTGTCAGAAAGTCCTTCTGTGTGGCACATCTCATTACTAAGGGTTTTGCATCCAGGAAGAAAGAGGTCATTGTCTCCCTCTACTCTTCCCTCATTAAGCCAATCATCGAGTACAATCCCCCATTTGGCATTAACCTCACCAGATACCTGCAACAACTAAAGAGGCCACAAAAGTACCTCACAAAGAGGATCCTAAGCCTTAAACACTTGTCCATTATGGACAGACTCAAAAAACTCCAACTATTCTCTGTCTCATATCACCTACTTAGAGGCTATCTTTGCTTGACTTACAAAGCCATGTATGACCCAACTCTGTTAGAAATGCTGCATCTAAAGAAATCCCAATCCTTCCACACCACATGCTCCAAATACCTCAACCTCATTATCACAATCAGCAGAACATGCTGGAGGGACAGGTTCCTAACACAGAGACTGCCCATGCTATGGAATAGACTTCCCATACATGTCAAACAGAGCACCTCATTGGCCCTCTTGAAGAGAAATCTTGATGAGTGGATGGGAAATAGAAAATTCACCCCGGGGATCACTCCAGTGGCTCTGCTCAACAGAGGCACTGGGAACTAAGGTCGGGTGGCACGATGCCAGTGTAATCCTAAGGGCTAGGCTTGTAAAGGCTCCAAGGACATTAGCCTAGTACAAACCTATGAACCTATGAACCTATTTGTATATTTATTTAGTGATGCTGTGTGGGCCACTACTAATAGCCTTGCTCTTGGTCAGAGTACCATTTGTATTAATATTAATTTCACCTACTATATTAGACACCCTTTGTTAAGGGCCTTAAAGTAGCTGGTGAGGGGTTCTGATGGCAATGATAACTACCTTATAGTTTGGGCAAGAGGGGGCATAGCTAGTAAACCTGTGCCAGCCTTTCCCAGGTGTGTGTGTGTGTGTGTGTGTGTGTGTGTGTGTGTGTGTGTGTGTGTGTGTGTGTGTGTGTGTGTGTGTGTGTGTGTGTGTGTGTGTGTGTGTGTGTAAATCAAATCTGAAGGGGTGTGTGTGTCAGCTACTTGGGCAAGGACACAAAGCACCTCTTGGACACAGAGGGTGTAGGAAGACTTGACTTGGCTTGGAATGCTGGCTAAGGACTCAGATGTATAGCTGTGCTAGTGGTGAGTCATACTGGGGAGCTGGAGAAAGAGAGGGGAACCAGCCCCAGACTGACTGTGCTCCCTGTGTGCTCTTAAGGGAAACTGTGGTTGATTGTGCTTGATGCAGAGAGCTGCATCTGGAGATAATGTGTGTGTGTACTTGCTATCCTCTCAATGAATATTCCCCCCAGGTGCCAGTGGTGAGGATTGATTCTCTTTGATTACTGGCCCAGAGGTGGAGGATCATCACAGCATGTATAGTCCTCATTGCCAAACCATGAAATGAAGCATAACATATTATTGTAGTTACATGATTAATTCCATTTCTCTTTACAGCATTTGGAAGTTCCACAGTGGTCTAATAAGATCTCTTTTCAGGCACTTGCATTTATGATATACCAAGTATGCCAAGACTTTTGTGTTAGTTCTTTAGTGGTTGCTTGAGAGCAGCACATGTATATAACTGCTGTAAATAAACATTTATCATCTCCAAACCAATTTCCATGAAGAAATACTAACTAGATTATAGTTTTTCTGGTTGTTCCCATGGGTTTAAAGGTGAACTCATTATTGTCTTGCTGTTTCATTTATGTTCTTCAAGCATCATTGCAACCTTTTCCCCACATCCTGATACATGCCAGTATACCATGCATATCACCTGGCTAAAGTTTCATTCTAGGTATCTCAGAATAACTTTTATATAATATTTTACTATTACAGAATGACCGTGCAGATAGAGCATAAAACTAGAAATCACATTGTAAAGCTATATCAGCCATAATACTTGTCCTCTGGAACAGTACAACACAAACTTTGCCTGGGTCACTGTAGTGATGGCATTAGCACACTTTTGGCAAAGTTGTCTTACATAATTCAGTATGCACTGGGGTGTTGGCCATAACATCTAACATTTGTACTTTGATTAGGTATATGTAAATAGACAGAACTTACTGAAACAGTTTTATACTCATATGCCCCCAGCAAAACTGCTCAGCAGTCTAGGCTTGGTAACCTCATTTTTGAAAAATTGTTTTCTTTAAATGTAAAATGCAGTTGACAATTTGTAGTTTGTCTATATCTATATCTATCCAGTGGCTCTACTTGATAGAGGCACTGGGAACTAACTTTGGGCGGCATGATGCCAGGGCACTTCTATGGGATAGGCTTGTAAAGTCTCCAGGGTCATTAGCCCAGTACACACCTATGAACCTATGAACATATATATATATATATATATATATATATATATATATATACATATATATATATATATATATATATATATATATATATACATATATATATATATATATATATATCTTTTTTGGGTCTAGGACTATTCACTGAAAGCACATTTCACTGAAACACATTTGATTGTGCACAATTCACTGAAAGCTCAATTCACTGAAAACACAAGTCACTGAAACACATTTCACTGAAAGTTATATATGGCCTTTTCCCCACTATAGTGCGACCCTGGAGTTAGAATATATAGTAAGGGGGAGTCTGGGGGCATAGCACCCCCTACCTATTTTAAATATTTTAAATTATACACATGGATACTTGCAATTTCAATAAATTACTCTTTTCTAAACTTAATATATATCCAAACTATGTGGGGGGCTGTGCCCCCCACACCCACCCTTACTATATATTCTAACTCCAGGGTCGCACTACAGTGGGTAAAAGGCCATATATAATTTTCAGTGCAATGTGTTTTAGTGAATTGCGTTTTCAGTGAATTGTGCACAGTCATTTGACCTTCAGTGAATTGTGCTTTCAGTGAATAGTTCTAGACCCATCTAGATATACATATATATATATATATATATATATATATATATATATATATATATATATATATATCCAGAGAGAGATACATTGGCAGACACACACACACACACACACACACACACACACACACACACACACACACACACACACACACACACACAGGTCTGAATCTCAAAATAATGAATTTCATTTGACTGAGACCATAATAGCTAATTTTCAAAATACTGAAAACTCATTTGACTGAATCTCATTATACTGAAAGCTTATAATCCTGAATTTCAAAATACTGAATGTTAAGCCATAGACATGCACACTTACAACACTAACGACTAACTCTTTCCAGAACTTAAAAAACAAATTATTTTGGGGGGGCTACACCTCCCCAGTGGGGGGGGGGTTGCACTCCCACACCCCCAACTATATATACATATATATATATATATACATATATATATATATATATATATATATGTATGTATACTAACTCCAGGATCACACTACAGTGGGAAAAAGGGCATATGCATTTACTTACCTTACAGTACTGTGCACACTCCCACTACTGCCGGGAGCACACGAAACATCCACCATATTACTTTAGATACTCCCCACAAAAATGTACAGAGACATACCAACATTTAGAAACACTACAACACTACTTTCTACAGTACTATCAGTATTCTGACAGTCGGCACTTTAAGTTACAGTATTGTTTTTTATCACAAGCAAGTCACAGGTGAAGGGAATCACCCATCACTTCTATGGCTTAAAATTCGTTATTTTGAAATTCAAGCTTGTAAGCTTTCAGTATAATGAGATTCAGTCAAATGAGTTTTCAGTATTTTGAAAATTAGGTATTGTGGTCTCAGTCAAATTAAATTCAGTATTTTGAGATTCAGTTATGTGAAGTGGACCCATACTTCTCAAAATATGACCAGACAAATATTTATAAAATCACTAAATTCCAAAAATTAGTGCAAAGATTTATCTATTTGTAATCATTTACATTCAGCAGGTGTCAATACATTAATTATTTTATTTATTTAATTGCATTTGTTGATTCAAAATGCGGGGGAATGAAATTCCGCAGCGAGTATAAAGATTCACTAAAGTGACTGATTTGAAAACATCTAGGAGGTGTTGGGTTTGGGTACTTAGGTCTCTGTAAGGCAAATATTTTGGAACTAAATTAGAGGTGGGTTATTAGTACATAAGACAGCATGAAAGGGCATCTCTCTCTCTATTGCCAGGCATTTTGTAAAAGTACAGTTCGTATGCCATAAGGTAACAAATCACAGGAAAGGATCAGTTAACGGCTTAATACGAAGCAAGTTTTAGACTGTTGAAAAGCTGACTCCTGCTCTTTTTTTCCATGTCCAGCATTGAATAGAACTAATGTAAAGGGTGGGATTCTGAAAAATCTAACATTGTACTACTACAAAGCTTATGGAGAAATTAAAGGGGAAATGTAGCAAACAGTATTCACATGTGATATACAAAGAAAAATAATATTGACAAGGCAGATTTTATCCAATAGTCTAATGCAGAGTATGTTTGCTTTGCTTACATTATGATTACGTGTACATATACACAAATAGGAATTCAAAAATTCTTATAAAATTGTATTCCCAAGTTTTTGGAGTAATTAAAGGGACAATGCAAAAAAACAGTGTCCATGTGTGATATGCAGAAGAAATACAACATTGACAAGACAGACATACAATGCCCTACAACTGCATGTTGGCTTTGCTTACATTATAGTTAAATGTACACATGTACTCAGCCCCCTGCACACATATGTGTATGTGTATGTGTATGTGTATATATATATATATATATATATATATATATATATATCTATATATATATATACATATATATTCACACACACACAAACACACACATATAAATACATAAATAGATACGGGTCCTTATTAGAAGACTGACTGCTCAGATGAGTGAACTACACAAGACTGATTCATGAAGACCCAAACCCATGAAGCTTGAAAGAGACAGAACTTCTGATGATACAGCACACTGGGAATCAGGGTATTGCTCCTTTTCCCTCTGTAGTATGAGTTGTTATATATTATTAGTAGAGAGTTTGTGGGTGCAGGGGTCTTGCCCTGTTCAAAACCAGGAGTTGTTTGTTTCCCAGCTATTTTGAATTTCTGGGTTTTCAATAATCTCAGTTTTATTTTGTGTGGTTCACTCATCTGAACGCTCACTTTTCTTATAGGGACACGTATATAGGTTCATATATACAAATATTTAATATATATATATATATATATATATATATATATATATATTTAATATATTTTATATATATATATATATATATATATATATATATATATATATAGACACGCACGCACACACACACACACACACACACACACACACACACACACACACACACACACACACACACACACACACACACATATATAATCTATCTATCTATCTATCTATCTATCTATCTATCTATCTATCTATCTATCTATCTATCTGTATACTGATGTACATATACAGAAATATAAGTGTACTTACTGGGATTGAAATTTTCTTTTGTCAAACTGTAAAAGCACCAGCATACAATGTTGATAAGTAACTAATCTCACATTGATGGCTATGTATGAGATTACAGTACAGCAGTGATTGGGGAAATTGCCTTTTCCATACTTTATTACACCTGACAAAGAGGAGATTGCCAGCTCAAACACCACACCACCCACATCACATAGCCAAGTACAACATACATGCACCTATGTAGATGTCATCAATAAAAACTTTCCAAAACAGCAAGGACCTCCAAAACACACTCACAAACATTCCACACACAGCACCAAACACACACACACACACACACACACACACACACACACACACACACACACACACACACACACACAGCAGACAACATGCCAGTGTCTCACAAACACAGCCCATAAGTGATAACAATAAACCAATGCAGTCCATAAGGCATAACAATAAACCAAACATAATAGTCATTGGTGACTCAGTTGTAAGGCACACCAATGTCCCCATCACCAGGCTTGGCAAGGAGAAGGTCATGGTCAGTTGTCTGTCAGGTGTCAGAATGCGACACATCACGCACGCACTTAAGTCTCTCCACAACAGGTACATGAATGATTTGGGATGTACCTCCCTTGACTATATGAAGAGAGACATGATTAAGCTCTCAGAGTATGTGTGCTAGGCAGGTATGACCCCAGCCCTAAGCAGCATCCTACCTTCACCAAGAATGATACCACAATACCAACAAAAAATAATTGACTTCAACAATTGGTTTAATTTCTGGTGTCTTTCCAAGGGGATCCAGTATCTGTTGGCCTGGGATGACATGGTTGACAGGTCTCGATGCTTTGCCAGGGATGGCCTCAATCTGTCACACCTGGGATTCTGGATCCTGGCCAAGGCTCTTGCCTCCCACATTGTGCCTTTTTTAGGCTATGTTCCAAAGACAAATCCTCCAACATAAAAGTTCTGTCAAAAAACAAACTGAAAGTCATGCTGCTTAATGCCAGGAGCCTTAACCTGAAAATGTACTCACTGGAGGCCCTCCTCACACTGGAAGATACCGATGTCTGTGCAGTCACAGAAACTTGATTTAGGGCTGCGGAGAGTACCCCTGCCTTACCAGGCTATACCACATTCCACAGATTCTGACCCCAAAATGAGGTCGAGAAGACTAAGGGTGGCAGAGTCTCTATCTTCATTAAGGATAGGCACACCTCCAGACTGGTTTCACAGAATTATGCACTGGAATTATTCCAGGTGCAACTGACAGTTGCAAGACACCTATCCAAGTTATAGCCAGCTATAGACCCTCCCTCTATGATTCAGGACATCCACTCCTCCTACCTTGATCTATTTAACTCCATCAAGGTACCCCCTAATACCCTGATCCTTGGTGACTTTAACTACCCCACCACAGATTGAGTAAACTATTCCTGCACTAATGCAGTCATCCAACGATTCCTTGATCTCATAAATTCTAATGCACTAGACCAGCTCATATAATCCCCCACAAGGGGCAATAACATTCTGGACTTGGTGCTCACCAACATGGGTGACCGCTGCATCACTCCCATAGTAAGTTCCTCACTAGTGAGATCAGCTCATCGGTCTGTCTCATTCAAAGTTTCTATCCCACCCAATTCCCCCCAGCCATAACCAGGCTAAAACACTTCTCAAAGGCTGACTACAACATCCTAAGGGGGGTATCAGTAGCTTCACACCTCCGCCCCCCTCAGAGGATGCAGACAACTATGCTGAACAGTATGCCAGTGCAGTATGCAAGCACCTGTGCAACTGCATGGACTCAGTCATACCATTGCACCTGTGCAACTACATGGACTCAGTCATACCCAACAGAACTAAAATCTGCTCCTCGAGGAAACATAAACCTGTCTGGTGGACATCCTCTATCAACAGGCTTTACAAAAAAGGATGAAACTATTGTCCAAGGGTAAAAAGGAATGAATTCCAAATTGGAAAAACATCCTCCTCAGCCTCAACAAGCAAATTAGATTACTAGTGAAAACCTCCAAAGCCAATTATGAATTGAAATTAGCCTCCAAAATAAATGGAAACCACAAAGCCTTCTTCAGTTGTGTCAGGAACCTCCATGGCAAAGCCCAGGTTTGTTCTGAATTAGTACTTAACAGTACCACTTACACTGATCCTGTTGACTTAGCCAACCTGCTAGCAGATAGGTTCAGTGCAAACTTCACTTCCTATCTTCCCAAAGACCCTTTTGATATCCCCAATACCTGTCCCGCATCATCTATCTCCATAGATCAAGTGTTAACGGCCATATCCAAGGCAAATAACACAGCTTCCATGGGACCTGATAGTATCCCAGGCTGTATTCTGCACCATCTCCAGCAAGAACTACCTTCGCCATTGAGCACCCTATTCAACCACAGCCTAAGTACAGGCTTCATTCCAGCAGTGAGGAGTGCTGCCATTGTCATTCCCTTGCACAAAGGTGGTGCCGCTACTGACCCTGGAAACTATCACCCCATTAGCTTGACAAGTCTGATCTGTAAAACCATGGAGCATATTATTATGGATGTCATAAACAAGGGCATAGCCAATCTCCAAGCACTTGATCCCACCCAGTTCGGATTCATCAAGGGCAGATCTTGCCTGTTGAATCTGGTTGACTTCTTCGAGACTGTCGCCAAGGCCCTGGATGAGGGAAAGTCAGTACATACAGCTTACCTTGACTTATCTAAGGCCTTTGACACAATCCCCCACTCGGGCATAATGAAAAGCTAACACATCTTGGTATTAATCCCTATCTCATCAGGTAGGTGGCCAACTGGCTTACCGACAGGGCCCACAAGGTTGAAATAAGTGCCTCCACCTCTGACAGCAAACCTGTTACTAGTGGTGTTCCCCAGAGATGTGTCCTGGGACCCCTACTGTTTGGCATCTACTTCTCAGAGGTCTAGGCAAAGACAAAGGGCCTATGGTTGACCAAGTTTGTGGATGACTGTAAGTTGGGAGCTGTCATTGACTCCAAAAATGATGTTAACATACTGCAAGAGGGTCTCACAGCAACAAATGACTGATGCCAAAATCACAGCCTTAAGTTAAATGCAAAAAACATGTATTATCATACCATTCAGAAAAACCACGGCTCCTACTGATTATCACATCAATGGCAACCCACTAAGCACACAACCAGTGGTGAGAGACCTGAGTAATCAGGTTGACAACAATCTCACATTCGACCATCATCTAGCTGCAGTGGTTAGAAAAAGCCTTTTACTTGGCTCATCTCATAAGTAAAGTGATTGCATCCAGAAAAAGGGAGGTTATTACCTCTCAGTATTTCTCCCTCAATAGGCCAATAATTGGGTATAATGTCCCTTTTGGTATGTACCTCTCCAAACAGCTGCACCAACTGGAAGGGCCACATAAATACCTCACAAAGAGAATGCATGGCCTCCAACACCTGTCCTATGCAGAAAGGCTCAAATCATCACTCTACTCGGTATCATGCAGATTGCTCAGAGGTCATCTGTGTCTTGCCTACAAGGCAATATTGGACCCTACCTTACTAGATGCTCTATATTTGTAAGTCTAACTCCTCACACAATACCTGCTCAAAAGGCCTAAATCTAATATGCTACATCAACAAAACCTGCTGGAGAGACAGGTTTTTCTCTCAGAGGCTGCCCCTTCTCTGGAATAGACTTCCCATACATGTCAAACAGAGTGCCTCGCTGACCCTTTTCAAGCACAAGCTTGATGAGTGGATGGGAAACCACAAATTTGTCCCAGGGTTCCACCTGTGTCCCTCACTGACAGGGGTGACAGATGCTGACTGAGGTTTCTTTTTTTGGGGATAAACTCTTGGCTAGGCTTGTAAGAGCCCCATGGCAATTAGCCTAGCAACCTCCTATGATCCTATGATTAGAAATTATACCCTATGGCTCTATCACACAGCATAAGCTGAGATGCAGTTTATCAGAAATGGTACCCTGCTGATCTGTTTCACAATATTAAGCTGTGAAATAATGTAAGAAGTGGTATCCTACACTTCTATCCTGCAATATAAGTGGTGACACAGTTTACAAAGGGTACCATACTGAGATAGCCTACAACATATGTTGTGTCACAGTTTAGCAGAAATTGTATCCTACAGATCTGTCCCACAACATATCAGAACTTTTGTCTTACAGATATATTTGTTTATTTACTTAATTATTTGATTATCAATTTATCTTATTTGTTGATCAGGGTAGAATATAGATCAAGAAGGCCCATTTCCAGGTTCCACCCAAGGTTACAAATGTGAAATCAAACATTCTTCATCTTGAATTAATATAAAAAAAGAATAATGAGCAATAAGCAAACAGTCATGGTTGTCATTAAAAGACAATATATATTAAACATCAGTAGTAGTTGTTAGTGGAGCAATGTGGTTATAACTGATGCATTTGTACACAGGTAAAAGTGGGAGAGAGAGGGAGAGCTGAAGGGAATGAGGTCGAACAGAACAAGAGAGGGAAGGATAGAGGGAACTGCGGAGGTATGTATGATAGGTTTAGGCAGAGGCTGGAGATAAGGTATCCCACAACATAAACTGCATGGCACCTTGTCAGAACTAGTATCCGATGAATCACAACATAAGCTACATAGCACTTTGTCAGAACTGATACTATATGGATTTCTCCCACAATATTAGATGTGTAATACTTTATCACAAATTATATCTTAAACATCTATCACACAAAATAAACTGTGAGCTGGTACCCTACATATTCCTACAACATAAGCTATGAAATGATGTCAAGAATTGATACTATGTGGATCTATTCTACAGCACAGCATTTTGTCAGAACTGGAATCCTATGGATCTAGTCCACAACATAAGCTATGAATTAGTGTCAAAACTGATACACTGTAGATTTATCCTACAACTCAAGCTGTTTAGTGCTTTGTAAAGAAATGGTATCATATACATGTTGTGAAACAAAGTCAGAACTGTAAAAGGAGTCTATGCCACCACATAAGCAGTGCAGCACTTTGTAAGAAATAATATCTCAAGGCACTATTCCACAACTCAAGCTTTAAAACATTTTGTGAGAACTGGTACTCTACAGATCCACCCAACAACACTGCTTTTTCTGTAATACACAAGGATGAGAAACAACAACACAATTGGAGCCATATGGATCTATTCAACAGGATGAATTATACATCACTTTCTTAGAACTGATATGCTAAGATTCCAAGATGGTGGTCATCTGAGTAGCACCCTCTCCACAAAGCTCTTAATCAAATATAGGAAAATACTGCATTAGCCAGCAATTCATCAGCTATAAACAGCATAAAAAGAAGAAAAACCTGCAAGTATCCCAGCTTTGCATCAATAACCTTCAAATTCACGATTACCATCAGTTTAAGCCTGTTTTACTGTCTAAAAAGAGTACAGCACGAGTTTCCACTTGTAAAATAGAGGCCTGAAGGCTTCAGCACCTCAACAGCAGACAGCAACCATGAGGAAAATAAGAAATCAAAGCTGCGGTGAAAAAATGCCTAAAGTGGCAGAAGGCATGGACACTCAAACTTCCAAAACCTAGCTATCAACAATAGCTACTCCAGAAAAATAAGTTACATCTAAAAGACAAAAAACATCTAAAGCACAACAGGAGCAGAATAAAGACTGCTCTAAACAAAAAGCTGAAAATACCATTAGTATGGAGGATCTGAAGAGTGCCCTTTTACCTCTACAATCCGCTGTCCAAGGCTTCTCAGACCAGCTCAGTACATTTGGTGAAACACTAAAACAAATTGCTGAAAGAATGGATTCTGTAGAAGGGAGAATCAAATCTAATGAAATGGAGTTAGAGTAACTAAAAACAAATGTGAAAGCTAAAGACAAGGCCTTATCAAACATACAAGCAAAATTATTAGACTTAGAAGCGAGGAGCAGAAGAAATAACCTTATCATCAGAGGCTTACAAGAAAAATATGAGCAGAATCAACTGATCCTAACAATAAAGCAAATTCTCAGCACATTAATGCACACAAGAAAGTGTTCATCTGAATGTATAATTGAAAGAGCACACCAAGCTCTATACAAAAGTCAAACCAACACAACCCCAAGATCAATCTACATGAAGCTCTTTAATTACCAAGATGTACAAGATATCTTAACTTCATAAAAAAACAAAAGAACTTTATTTGGAACTCCTACTCTATTTCCATATCTCAAGATCTTCCCATAGAAATCAAGGAAAGACACAGCAAACTATCTCCATACTGTGCTGACCTAATTAAACGAAAGATTAAGTTGCAAATGAGATACCCAAACACACTCTCTTTTTACCAGAATAAAATAAACTATACCATGGCTTCGCTCAAGGAAGCTAATCTGATATTTCTGAAATGTTTTGGGAAATTACCTGAAGCTTAGAAATGAATAAATACTTCATCATTTTGTACCAGAAACGTTGTATACTTTTCCGGACCCAACCTTCCGACCTTGACTCAAATATACACCAACCTTCACAATGCACAATAATTTCTATTAAAAGAAAAAGAGTTGCACTCAGTTCTAGAAACCAGGTACGTTTAGCTCAAAGTGAGGTAGCCATTGGGACACTTAAGTGGTGGCAACCGGCGTTCTTATTAAGCAAGTGCACCGCAAGAAGTAATGGGCATTTCCTGCAGTCTCAGCCTAATTCGAGCGGTTTCATTATGGCTTTCTCCAATAATCCCGTCCTCTCTTCACATCCTAAAAGACTTTTCTAAGCTCAGAACGAGGCACTCAAGATGTTGCAGGATCAGCGAAACACTGCCAAAGGAGTTTTTAAGGTGAGGAGAATTGCTGGGGTCATGAGCAAATAGACTTGCACTTACAAGTCATGGCAATGCCACATATGAACCGTCTCTAAGTTTAACGTCACCTAAAGAGATAATGTGGTTCAGAAAACAGGTTAATGGCATTTTTTCAAAGTATGATATTTTACTGATAAGAAAAGAGTTGCAATCAACCCTAGTCCTCAGGAAGTGTTATAATGAAATGAGATAGCAAATGGGTCCCTTAAGCAGTGGCAACCACCGATCTGATTAAGCAAGTACACTGCAAAGGTAATTAATGCCTTCTGTAGTTTTTGCCTAAATCGAGGGGTCTCACGATGGCTTTCCCTAATATTCCTTACCTATCTTCACAACTAAAGACTCTGCTAGACAGGATTGAGGCACTCAGGAAGATGCGCTAATAACGGAACTTTACCAAAGGAAGTATTATGGTAAGGAGTTTTACTGGGGATCCTGAGCTTAGGTTTATGCTCATACGAGTCAGAGTAATGCTTCATAAGAGATGGCTTTATTATATAAGGTACTCAAACAGAGTTGATTGTGGATCAGAATATCAGATAGGTAATTGGCTTATTTCAGGAGCTTTATGACAGAAGATGTGAGCTGTTCAAATGCATGGGAAACAGGAAAGCCTGCATCTGTGCTCCAATAGGATAGCAGCTTGAACGTTCTGTTTCTTTCTCTACCTATATGCGTCTTTTTGCTGGAAAATTATTGATCACTCAGTTTTCTGGGAAAAACAATATGTAAGACTTCTGAACTCTTTGTGCCCCAAACTTCTGAGAGCTCATCTAGTCAATTAAGTTGGTGTACAGAAATAATTTTATCCAGAGCAAGAGCAAAGATGGGTCTGAGGTTGTTAATGTAGACGTATCCTAATGGTCTCGTTATGCAAAACTACATGAATAAACTTGGTGTTTGGTTTAGAATAGACTACTTAACTGGTCAGCACAGGCTGGTATTAAGTTTTCCAGGTAGTTCCTCCCTATGTCTCTTTCAATGATGTCTTCCCTTTCTTTCTTCTTTTTTTTTTTTGTCTCTTCCTGGTTTTAATCTGCTTTTTGCACTAATTGTCAGGAAAGCATATCTTTACTGATGAGCATCCATTACAGCAACAACGTCATGGTAGCAATGTCCGATTTTTTCACCGTACTGCTCCACAGTGAACTGTTGTTTGGGGAAAAAATATTATTCCTTATCAGGCATAGATCTCTTATGCGAGATAAAGGTTTGTGTTAGAGACAAGTTCATGTTTTTCTTTAAAGTGTGTATAAATACCAGTTAACATATTTGGTGCTAGGTTGGAAAACATATCAGTCTTTATCATACATAAACTACAGGGCAGTATTAAAGGCTTAATAACTATATTATGTTTAATAACATGATGTGATGATTCCCATATACACTTGTTTATTATAATCTTTTTTTTATTACATCCTCATAGATCGCTTAATATTGTTTATAGCTAAGTTTTTTACATTAATCTATCTCCTTTTGGCCCCACTTGCAATGATTCTTCTATATTTCTCCTCTATTTTCTCTTTTTCTTTACCAATGTTGGACTATAGTCCTGTATATTTCTTCAATGTATAATTTACCTAACAATTGTGTATGCAATGTTACATAGGCTACGTTACAACCTAATTTTTGTCAAAACCTCTAGTCAAGAGCTAGTTGGATATGTCTAGTAGGGTACCTGATGATGACATTTGGAATTAAGTCAATGATGTACATAGTATGTAAACTGAGATTTTTGTGCTTGTTAACCACAGAATTGTTTCAAGAGTATGTTTACTTGTTCTTCAATTTTCTCTCTCTCTCTCTCAATTTTAGGGGATTTGTGGGTAGGCACAGGGGTAAGTTTGAGCAAGCTCAGTGCTGCCTTCTCATTAGATAATATACGGGCACTTACTTGGCAACTTAATCTTACGGCTCACAGTAGACCTCTGCTTCTTTTGGTTACCTCATATTCACATTCAACTCAAACTGTGGTCTCAATAAACTATAGATAAGGTGTGGAAAATATCTTCCTGGAATGTCAGAGGGCTCCAAGACAAAAATAAAAGAAATATTTTAATGCACCTCCTCTTAAAATCAGAATCAGACATTTGTTTTATTCAAGAATCTCATATGGTTGAAGAAGACTGGGGAAATGAAAAGAATAGGAAATGGGTTAAGGATATCATTTCAGCAGGTAACAGTTCTAATTCTAAAGGGGTAGCTATTATTATTAAAAACTCATTTACACATGCTATTACAGATAAAGCCTCAGACCAAGAGGGTAGGTGGTGCTATTTCACATATCTAACCCCACTACTCCCCAAGCCAATCTTAGTCCTAAATCTCTATGGACCATGCTCAGGGCAACATGATTTCATTTTAAAAATCTACAACATCTTACTTAACTTCCCCAATTATTATTATATGCTGGGGGGTGATTGGAACGCAGTAACTGACCCTAACCTTGACTGCTGTAGTAGCTCTAAATCATACAATACACAAACCTCCCATGCTTTGATGGATTTAATATCTCACTTTGGGCTGATTGACCCTGTATCCTTTGGGGATAGTACTTATAACAATAATTACACATATTTCTCTAGCTGTTTTAACTCCTGTTCACATATATATTTCTTTCTAATCTCTGCTAGACTAATAAATTGGCAAAAAAAATATCTTGTTGATCCAAGGTTTTTCTCAGACCACTCAAAGATTACTGTAATAATAAATTTTGCACACAACCCACCCCAATACCTTTAGCCACTAATTGGTCTCTAAATAATAATATTCTACATAACTCATCAGTTACTGACGAAATTGCCATAGCTCTAAAATAGTTTAATACTGAGGCTCACAACACAGACATTCCCTACGACATCCAATGGGCTGCATGTAAAACTGTGATCACAGGATTACTTATATAAAAATCCACATATCTAAAAAAAATGAGGAAAGAAAAGAAAACAGATTGATATCTGAGATTAGAGATTTCGATGACAGGCTACAAATCAACCCCACCCCAGCATTGGAAAATTAAATGATAGGTAAGCAAAAGGAATTATTTGATCTACACCAATCCAATTACTCCCTGCAAGAACTAAGATTTATAACAAAATACTCTAAATGGATACAACCCCCCTCCAAGGTATTAGCTAGACTAATTGAAAGCAAACAGAAATCACCCAGGATAGCCCTTATTCAGTACCAAGACACACTTTATAAATCAGACTCACAAATTATCGATCTATTCCATCAATTATATTCAGATATCTATGCAAGGAACAATCAGCAAATCCCAACCCCTGAGATAAAAGACTATCTCAACAACATCACATTCCCAAAGCTCGATGAAGAACAGAAAAAGATCCTATATGCCCCTTTTAGCCTACAAGAAGTCATAAATATCATTGATAACCTTAAGCTAGGGAAAGCTCCAGGTCCAGATAGTTACTCTCCAGACTTCTATAAAACTTTTAAAGACATTCTAGCTCCTATCTTACTCAATCTATTCAACTGTATATCCCTCAATGCTATATCGGACCTCTACCTTAACCACTCAAAGACAATACTACTCCCCAAAAACAATTTGGATAAATCAAACGTGAATAACTACAGGCCAATCTCATTAATGAATGTTGACATTAAAATTTTATCCTCCTTGCTAGCTGAAAGACTTAAAAAAGTAATCACCTCCTTGATTTCCAAAGAACAAGCAGGCTTCATGTCTAAAAGACATACCTGGGACAATACACTATGACTGGCCTTACCAAGAATGATAAAAACCCAAGATATGCAATGATACTGGACGCATGCAATGCTTTTGATAGGGTCAACTGGAATTTTCTGTTTATAGTGCTATCTTATTTTGATATTCCCTCAGGGTTCATCAGTATGATCAAGAGTCTCTATAATAGCTTGTTTATGTGCCTATATATAAATAAGAAATGATCAAAACAAAAAAAAAATCTCAAATGGTACCAGACAAGGGTGGCCCCTCTCCCCTCTTCTTTTCAACTTATATCTCAGACCTTTCTTTCTTTCTATTAGACAAACAACTCACCACCCAATACCCAAAATACTACACACAAAAATAAGTTTGACCGCATTTGCGGATGACCTGAACATATATTTTGAACATCCTTTGACAGATGCCAAAAAATAATGGCTACCTTAAATACATTTGCTCATATCTCTGACTATAAAAGTAATCTAAATAAATCCTATATATTCCCGATCAATCCTGCAGCTCATAGGGAAAACTTATTTTCAAACTCTTCCTTTAACATGTCTTACTCTTGAAACTATCTAGGGGTTTGCTACGATCACTCTTCCTCTTCTACAGTAAATTCCAATGTATCCAAAATATGGTCAACACTTTCCCAAGACTTGTACAGATGGCAATAGTTAAAACTGCCCTTACTATCTAAAACATCTATTATTAAAGTGAACATCCTCCCAAAGCTTCTTTATCACTTTTATGCATCTCTTTCCTTCATTCCCAACTTATTCACCAATTAATTACACAAAGCTCTTACAAAATTCATCTGGCATCCAAAATCAGTAAGGGTGTCATTTCAGAGACTTATTTTCCCAAAATCTAAAGGAGCTATTGGCATGCCAAACCTTCAACTTTACTACAGAAATCTGCACACCAATAGATTAATTACTATTGTCAGTTACCATCCGAACAACCATACGTTGACTCCCTTTTGGATAAAAATGTGGTACAGTCATACTCTGGAAAGTAGTTTAAATCCCAAAGCTCTCCCCTTCTTAGACCCATTAACTCTTAGGAAGTTAAAAATACACCACATCCTCAGGTGTAAAATCAAATCCTTCCAAGAGATTTTTAAATCCCTGAAACTAGATTAAGCTTTCCTTCTATTCCAGTCCATTCACTTAAACCCTAATATCAAGCTAAATAATAACATAATTAACCTTGGAGACTATACTCTAATAAAAGATTACTCACTCTGGGATACACATAAACACAAAGCTCTCTTACCATTAGAACTAAGAGACACCTTAAAAGTATCAAAAAATACAACAATTTTGTAACAAATCAGAGAATGTATTGCATCCTTAATACAAGAACTCACGATTGCAGATTATGACTTCCACCAGGTATCTAATCTGCTCCTGATCCTAGCTACCAAAAGGAATATGCTGTCCTGCTCTCATAAATTTATAAATACAATTCAGTTTCGAGATAGGATGGTATACACAAAATATTGGGATCAACAAGGGATTATCCTATTAGATGAACAAAAGTTATCTGCCATTAAATCCACCCTATTATTCCCCCCTTTTAAAAAGCTTGCTTATTCACAATTTATGATTAACAATAACTTATACTACACTCCCACACATTTAAACAATTTTAACCCCAGCATATTGCCTGCTTGCTCCTGGTGTTTCTTCCTCCATAGGTTCATAGGTAGGTACTAGGCTATTGGCCCTAGGGCTTACATAAGCCTAGCCAAAAAGGTACCCTGGCTTTTGCCACCCAAGAAAATTATTTTCCTGTGCCCCTGTTGAGCAGAGCCCCAGAGGTAATCCCCACGGTGAATTTCCTATTTCCCATCCAATCATCAAGGTCCCTCTTGAAGAGTGCTAATGAGGAGCTTTGTTTGATATAGATAGGTAGTCTGTTCCAGAGTATGGGAAGTTTCTGGGACAGGAATCTATCCCTCCAGCATGTTCTGTTTATTGTGGTGACAAGGTTTAGGTCCCTAGAGCATGTAGCTCAGAGGGATTGGGATTTCTTTTAGGGGAGCATGTCCAACAGCTCTGGGTTTGACATAGCTTTGTATATTAGGCAGAGATCACCTCTGAGTAGGCGATATGGGATGGAGTAAAGCTGGAGCTTTTTGAGATGGTCTGCATAGGGCATCTGTTTGAGGCCTGTAATACTCTTTGTGAGGTATTTCTGTGGCCTTTCCAGTTGTTGTAGATGTCTTGTGAGGTAAATACCAAAAGGGGCGTTGTACTCTATAATGGGTCTAATGAGTGATGAGTAGAGGGGAACAATGACCTCTTTTTTCCTGGATGAGAAACCTTTTGTGATGTGGTGTGCCATGTAGAAGGATTTCCTGACTACTTTGGCGATGTGATTATCAAAGGAGAGACTACTGTCCACCTGTGTTCCAAGGTCTCTTATCACACTTTCAGTGTTAAGTAGACTACCACCTATGTGGTAGCTCATGGGTACAGAGTTTTTACCAAAGGGGATGACAATGCACTTTTTGGCATTGAGCTTGAGGCCATGGCTTTGACACCAGGCATCTGTCTCAGTGAGGACCTTTTGTAGGATGTCCACATCATTAGGAGTTTTGATTATGGCTCCTAGTTTGCAGTCATCTATGAACTTCATTAGCCAAAGACCTTCTGTGTTAGCCTGTACTTTAGAAAAGTAGATATCAAACAGGAGAGGACCCATATAATCTGGTGTTGCCGCTATTCTGACAGCATTTGGTGTTCTGTAAAGGTGAGACTCGAGAAGATGGGCTATCACAAATCAACCCTTTCATGGGAGATGGCATTATTACACATTACCAACCTTAAATTTTCAAAATTAAGATTCCATATCCTAATAACACTCTGCATGCTAGTTAAATTCTACATCTCCAAGCACTGGCTAGATCGATCTAAAATGTCTTGGAGTGGATTCAGGAATATGGTTGCCAAATACATTACCTCTCAAAAGCTCATAATTACAAAAGCGTGTAAACGCACATACTTCCAGAAATTCTGGAATGTTATATTTGAGCTTCTGGCTGACAACCAATTATAGTTATTCTGAATGGGTACACTACTACTATATGCTCCTCCCTCCTATGTTTCTCCTTTTCTTTCACCTTAACACCACTATGATTCTTATATGTCCCTCACCTTTGTGGCTCAAGATAAGTATACATGGCTTCTATCCTATCTCATATCTATATATTAAATAGAGGCTTATACATTCTGTGTTGTTACAGTTCCTACCCACCTGCATATTTGTTTTTTTCTTTCTTTTTAATACGATTATGTCCAGGGTTGAAATACCCCTAGGCAGCACTGTTGTACATATTGTATATAGTTATTATGTGAATGATCTCTGCTGTATTAATGTACTTCTCTAAACTGCAATTGTTTTGTTTGTTGTTATGTCTTTAAAGCAAAATGAATAACATTTCTACTTAAAAAAAAAGAACTGATATGCTAAACATATCATATAAGTATGAATCAAGGCTAGTACTCTAGAAGCTTCTGTTGTAGAATAAGATATGTATAACTATGTATCACAATTAGCACTGTAGAGACCTGTATCACAGAGAAAGCTGTGTTTTAAGTATTTATAAGGACAAGTCCTGTGCAGCTAAGTACAGAATAACCAGTGTATAACCATGTATCAGGATCAGAACCAGGATTGTAGAGAACTGTGTCACAAGAAAAGTTCTATGCAACTAAGTACAGAATGACAAGTGTACAACTTTGTATCTTGATCAGGACCGAGATTGTAGACAACTGCATCACAAGAAAAATTCTGTGCAACTAAGTACAAAATAGCCTATGTTTAACTATGTATTGGGATCAGGACTGTGACTATAGAGAACTGCATCACAAGAAAAGTTCTGTGCAATTAAGTATATAATGATCAATGTCTAACCATGTACCAGGATCAGGACCAGGATGGTACAGAACTGTAGCACAAGACAAGTGCTGTGCAACTAAGTACAGAATGACCAGTGTATAACTTTATATTAAGATCAGGACTAAGACTGTAGACAGCTGTATCACAGGAAAAGTTCTGTGCAGCTATGCAGCTAATCATGGAATGACCGGTATATAACTATGTATCAGGATTATGACTAAGACAGTGGAGAGCTGTATCACATGAAAACTTCTCTTCATAAACAGGGGATGTTGACTGTTGTAGTCCATATAATTATTTCTAAAGGTATAGAATTACACACACAAAATGGAACTGACTCAACAAAAATGACACCGATCAAATAGTAGAGCCTGATGCTAAGTTAAGATGCTTTGATAAAACAGACCGCATACTATTGGATCTTTTTCATGACAACCTCATTACAGATTACGAGTTTGACTTCATTAAGGTAGGCAATCCTTGTCTTGGTAAAATGTTTAGAATTCTGAAAATTCACAAAGATCAAATTAACCCTCCTTTGAGACACATCATGTCCTCCAAAAAATTAAAATGGAATTTATTGCTGAACTTCTTGATTTTTATCTGAACCCTATAGTTCAAAACATCCTGATTTATCTGAAAGACTCTTGGGAATTCCTGAATGAGATTTATATTTTTATCAATGATTCCCCTGATTTTATTGGTTCCTCATGCAATGTTTTATTGGTTATACTTGACATGGTGGCTCTGTACCCTAGCATTCCTCATGTAGATGGCATTTGTTTAGTGGAGAGATACCTCACAAACTATGCTGGTACAGAGTTGGGTAAAGCTCAGACTCTTTGTAAACTTCTACAATTAGTGCTGGAAAACAGCTTTTTCATTTTCAATGATAATATTTTCCATCAAATTAAAGGTGTAGCCATGGGTGCTAAAAATGGCACTGGCTTATGCTAATGTAATGCTTAGTTGCTGGGTGGCTGACACACTCATTAATATGAAAGGATTTAACCAAGTATGTCTCTACAAGAGTTTCATTGATGATACATTTTTCTTTGGCTGGGCACTCAGAATGAATTAAATGACTTTATTTCAAACATCAAAGAGAGCATTCGTTTTCTTGACTTTACCATCTCAGGTATAGGTAAAACACTTCAATTTTTTGAACATTAGCTTGTCTTGTGATAATGACCATAACATTTTGAATTTCACAATTTATTGTAAAGACACCTTAAGAAATAATCATCTGGACTACAACAGTCAACATCCCCTGTTTATGAAGATTAACATAGTGAAGGGCCAGTTTGTACATTTAAGTAGACTTGTCAGTGAAGGAGATCAGTTTTTTAAAGAATGTGGCTTTCTCAGAAGTCTCTTTATAGAGAAAAACTAGCCCAATGAACTCATTGACTATTGTTTTTATGATGTTTATTCTAACAGACATTCTCACCACCAACAGATTTGTGATTTTGACAACAGATTTTGAGATATGGTTTTACTACTAACACAGGTCCTGATAGTAATGACTGTTCTCATTTTCCGCTACCTATCTCATTAAATTTGCAGAACATCAGGCAGTAAAAACTGGAGCATCATTAAGGTTAATCAAGAATTAGCAAGCCCTACCTGTAGGGCCAACCACGTAATTCTGCTATAAAAAATACATCCTTGAAGATGTTTCTGGGAAATGATAACAAATATCAGAAGAAACAACCCTCTGGTCCTGCAGGAATGAACAGTTGTGGTCACTGTATTTGCTGTCAACATATACTGATCAGAGAAAATCTCAAGATAACAGCACAAAGCTTTCTTCTCCATTTAAAATATTCATTTGACTGCACAACCAAGAATGTTGTGTACATCGTGCTCTATTCCCATTGTGGCTTTTTCTATACTGGAAAGACTACACGCAGATTAAGTGACAGAATAAAAGCAATTAGATTCACAGATAGTAAAAAACTTTAGCTAAACATAGTCTAGTATGCCCCCAGTTTTTTGATTTTAAGTTTGAAGTTTTGGACAAAGTGGCTGTTCCCTTTGGTGATGTCAAACCTCTCATGGAGGTCAGGGAATTGCACTGGCAACTGAAATTTCAAGCTGACACACCCCCAGGGCTCAATGGAACTTTAAATATAACATGCATAGTAAAATGGTTAAGATAATGAATAACGCCCGTCTAGTGGGTGGGATTCTATTTATATTTTTTTTAATTTGTGACTGTTACTGTAGTTGTACACCTTCACATGTTGTTTGTACTGTCTAGAGTATACATTTAAATGAAGTTTCTGATGAAGTTTGTGTTTTAAAATAGGAAACGAACAAAAGCACTTAATTTTTAGTCTACAGTCTGATTTCTTCTGATCAAGGTTTTTATTGTTTTATGTAGTCCCTGTGTTTACCTCATTTGATAGTTTCTTCCAGTATAATTATTACTCAGTTTAACATTATAATTTTGACAGTTTAACATTACTTAGACTGCTCCAGTCCTGCTATCTCTGACATTTTACACCTTTTCTAGAACATTATTCTGCATGTACTTTGTAACATATTTTACTTATTTCTACATAGGTTGCATTTTCCTTTTTGTAAATATATCGCCTTCATTTATTTTATCTCCTTTACAATATTCAATAATTCTGTTACGGTTGGTTTAGTTTTGGATTTCCATTTCCTAGTAATTGCTTTTTTGGTAGTCATCATCACTAAACTTACTAGCACCATACTGTATCTAGGCAATTCATTTCCTATATCCCAACTGAAATGATTAGTCACAAAAATTTGCTCCCCCAACCTTTCTGACAAGGCACCCTGTATGGAATTTTTGAAATTTATGATCTCATTGCATTCTCTAAAAAACATGCTCCCAAGTATGTTGCTCTTTGCCATCATACCTCCAATAATTGCCATCTACCTGTGGAAAAATTCTCTATGCAAATATTTACACACAAAAATCATACACTTTCTAGATTTTGTTGCATACTTGGGAGCCATACAGATATCCAACTATTTTTCACTTGTATATTGCCTTTCTGTTCTCATTTCAGTCTTTTTAACCACTTCTGATTGATTCAGATAGTTGCTGTGCATTATTTTATATGCCCTACTAATTATTCCCTTTTTTAACCATAGCTTCTGTTCTAGACTTTAATTAACTATAAAGTCAGTCACAGCCATTTTTTCATTTAGCACTCCTATACCTTCCCTATAGTCTGTTATCAGTGATAGGTAAGGCCAACTCCCACCTGCAGGTGAAACTTCTGCTTAGCCTCATCCCACTTTATGAATTTCCCTCCCTAGTTATTTACTCTCAATGCATTAGTTTCTTTGATAAACGTCTCCAGTAAATTCCAGATCCCTCTTGCCTATTTTCTAAACCTTCTACTTGCAGTCATCCCTATTGTTTAAATCTCATTTTCCCATTCCCATGTTTGCTTACTTCTCAGAATACTTTCTGCTACTATGTAAATTTTATGTATGTTTGCTATTGTTCTCCATAAGGGCCTGTATCCAAAACCCTATTCTCTACTTACATTGTGAACCCCCCACCCTATTTCAACATAATTTATTCCAACTTTGATTTGAAATCTTCTGCTTGTGTTATGTAGATGAGGCTTAATTGAGTAGCTCTAAAGTATCCCTTCAAATAAGGTAATCCTAAACCACCGTGTTCTGTGGAGAGAAAAGAACTTAAACCTCTTAACTCTTGCCCTCTTTCCTTCCCAAATAAATTTCTTTAATTCTTTATTAACTATGGTCCACAGCTTTTCCTCTGGTTGATAATATTACTGACTTGTAAATTATTAAAGGGACTAAAAATATATTCACTGCTTGCACCTTACTATCCATAAGCATAGTGTGGCTTCTCCACATATCTTGGCTTCCATAATAGAATCCTTTTTAATTCAATCACCTAGCATAAATATAGGTACTGCAGAAACATTTCATTTGTGGGATCATAATTTACTGCTACAGCCTTTGCTTTATCTTAATTTATTTTATAGCCTTCAAAAAACTGAAACGATTGCAAAATGTTCCACTACACTGAAATACCCTTTTCTTGATTTATCAAGAACAAAATAATATCAACGGCAAATAAGGCTAATTTATCTTGAGTACCATAGCAGTTGTACCCTAGAATTTGTGAGACCTTTATTTTCTTTTCCAATGGCTCTATGTATAGGGAAAATAAAGGGAAAAGAGGACACCTCTGCTTGATTCTTCTAATCAAAAATAGCTTGCCAGAGAGGAACTCTCCCACCTCACTTCTTCACTCTGACCCTTAATATATCTTCCTAATTCACCACAACAGTAAAAAGTCTATCAAGGAAATGCAAATACTTCCATTGTCCTACTGATAATGTTCCAGCTAACTTCATCAAATGCAGTTTCTGCAACAAGGACACCAACAATGGTGCACTTTGCTTCCCTATGACTTACCACTGTTCTATTAATGTTGTGAGATGTTTCTCTCCCCTCCACAAAACTACACCAATCCCTATCTGTCAGTTTTACAACACCTTAGCCATTGTCTTAGCTAGTATTGACATAAATACTTTATAATTATGTTCAAAATTGAAATTGGTCTTTATGAAGTTGGGTTAAGATCTTTGAACTATATAGGTAGTAAAGCCATCACTGCTTTCTTCCAAGATACTGGTTGTTAAACATAACTTTCCAGATGTGTATCACTTTTTTCCTGGCTCCCTGTTAAAATGCTGGCACTTAAAATGCCAAGTTCCAACATGCTGAAAAAAAGACCAAAAATACAAGAGAAGAGTGAATCTCAAAGATCGCACTTCTCTTTAAAACTTTTTTTGCAGGGGGGGGGGGGCTAGCCCCCCAAAACTTATAAATACCTACTCGGAGATCAGCGCATCTCAGTAAAAATGGAATATTCCGAGAACTGGCATCTTGAATATCTCAGTATAGTAGAACATTTTGCAATAGCTTCAGTTTTTTTTAGGATATAAAAGAAATGAAGTCATATTTTTTGTTCATTCAGTCTCTGTATTTCAGGACTTACTGTAACACGTCCAGACATTTCAAACAGTTACCTTTTTTCCTGCCTAACAGAAATATCATCTGTTTTTGGAGATGTACCAGTTGATTGATTATACATCACCATTTTTATCTCATCCCATTCCATCTTAATTATTAATTCTTGAGCCTCATCTTCTAACCTGGGCAAATTCCATTAATTTTTCCATGTGTGTCTTTTCATGGTTCCCCGTTTCTCTGCTTTATACAGATTTTCATACAATTTCTGAAATATCTCTAATACCTCTATAAGATCTCTATTTATTTTCTAGATATAGGCTTCCTAGGTAAGACAACCCCTTTCTATTTTTTGTTGTATAAATTGTTGTACTAATAGTTTTTGTGCCCTGGGGCTGTTATACAAAACACATAATTAACAGCAACCTGTCTAAAGTCATGTATTTTATTTAGATACTCCCATATTTTCCTTTTAGCAATCAACAATTGCTCCTCTTCTAGTTCTGTCAGACTTCCTTTCATATACAATACTTTAATCTTTCATAATACCTTGAAATAATTCATATTACATCTACCACATATCTCTTTCTCACTTCACCCATATTTTTAAATTATGTTTTCATTTTATCCAGTTCCACAGTTATCTCTTCTGAAGAAATTTTATCTTCCCTAACAATTCCTAAATTGTCTTAAATTCCACTCTTTAAAATGTAGCTAGGAAAGTGCCAGTGCTTCATCTTTTGATAACCCTATGTCTTTACTGGCACATGGTCTGAAATAGTTGCTGGATGTATTTCAAAACTTTAAATTTAAATAGCCTTCCTATTGTGAAATGTAATTTCTGTCCATCCTAACCAAATTATTCTACCTTGGGAAATAATATGTAAACTCTGTCTGGGCTCCTGCTAGTAATTTCAAATCTTCCATTCCAAATGTTCTCACATATTTCTTCAGAAATCTACTCTCCTTTGTTATATTTTCCCTTCTTGGTCTCTGTTACATCTTCACTATTGCACATTAAGTCACAGTCCTGACCTATGAATAATTTTCCCTTATGGAAGCTAATTACTTAATCCATAATTCTCTTAAATTCCTCAATATTATTTTTTGTACCTCCTACCCTACCATATTTATTACCACAAACCTTTCTTCTCCTCCTCTATGATTATTGCAGCCTCTCTTATAATCATTATTATTACCGACTTTTCCTTTGTTCCTGATATTCTGCTGAATGACCGTTCTGAAATGCTTTCTTTGCCATTCACATGCTCATTTCTAGTGTGTCCCCCTGCAGCACAGCTATTTGTACCCTACACTTTTTAATACAAGTTCATATACTTGCTTCTTGTCCATACTTACAATACCTTTCTCATTCCATGAAATAACTGATACAGCAGTCATTCTAAGATGCTATTACTTTCACATATTCTACATGATAGTTTTCTTTTTTAAAATAATTGTTTCCATAGTTCAAAATGGCCACTGTTCTGTGAGCACTGCTATCACCTAGGTCTCGATATACCCTGGATTAAAACAAACCCAGAAGGCAACGCAGAATTAATAATACAGAAATAACTGTAGATATTTACTGCTAATATCATCCAGCAAACAAAAGAGGAAGAAAAAGTGACAGATTCAGCTCAGAAACAGCAGGATTAACTAAGATTTCTGAATAACAGCTTAAGCAATCTGCTACTAAGGCCCTGCATCTGACTGCAAGATTGGTAAAACACTATACAGCAAGATGTCAAAAGAGGAAAATAATATGGAAACAACAACAACTAAGACCAAATTCTCAGTACTAGTCTCACCTGAGAAAGACACAACTTCAAAAAGACAAAAGACAACTAAACAAACTGACAACTCTAAAAATACAAATAAATCCAAGACAGACCAGCCAGCTAATCTGGAAGACATAAAATCTGCCTTATTACCTATCCAGCAAGCATTAAAGGACTTATCATTACAACTTCAAGCCTTTGGTGACTCATTCAGCCAAATAATATCCAGAATGGAAAAATCTGAGTCCAAAATAATAGAAAATGAAATAAAAATAGGTTCTATTTCTCAAAAAACTGATGCCCATGACAAAGAAATACAAAACTTACAAGCAAAATTAACAGACCTGGAAGCAAGATCTCGAAGGAACAAACATCATCATCAGAGGAATACCTGAAAATGTACTTCATAACAATCTAATACCAACAATCAAGCAAATAATAAATTCCCTCCTAGAGGAATCTGAAGAAATGCAGCAAATAACAATAGAGAGAGCCCACAGAGCCCTGAGGGAAATGCAAACATCACTGAAACCAAGACTTGTCTATATTAAAATATTAAACTACCAAGATGTAAATAAAATCATACTGGCAGCAAAGAAAAAAAGCACACTCACCTGGAATAATAATAAAATCTCCTTTGCTCAAGACCTCCCAATACAAATAAGACAAGCAAGACAACTACTATCTCCATACTGCAGGTTCCTAATAGAAAAAAAATCAAATTCCAGATGAAATATCCAAATCAGTTAATCTTTTACATCAAAGAGGTTAAATACATGGTTGCTAACCCCAAAGAGGCAAAAGAGACATTCCTGGCTGTTTTCAAGCAAATTCCACCTTCAGAAGTGAAATAAATCCACAAAAAAAAAAAGATAAAGGTCCCTTGGATGAAAAAACGACCCCATTCATGAGCACTCTAGCTGGGATCCAACTCTGAAATCTTCCCCTTGCTGTCTAGGCCCTTGGGTCATTGATGTGAGCCATGAGGAACACAGGAAAGGGAAGTACAGCCTGGGTGGGAACCAAAAATGAACTGCTGTTTCTGATGCACGAATATAGGAAGGAAGTTCCCATCTTGGATATTGGCTTGCAAATTCAGTCCCCCTAGGCTTTTGATGGCTTCATTAAGAACAGTCAGACAAAATGGATTTCAGCAAGCTACAAAGGATTTTACTGCCTGAAAAAATTGATCTGCACAAGCTAAAAGACGAAAGCTGCACCATAGATGTCAACCAACCTGCAAGCAAAACCTTGAAGAAATAAGGTACTGTTGAACTAAACCATTCACTAAAACAGTACACCCAGTACTGTGTAGGTGAATGAAACTCCAGCCTTAAATAACAAGCAAGAAATAAACTGTCAGAATTATGCTAGCTCATAGATTAATATTGGGAAAAAAAGGGAAAAAATTGTTAAATGTTTTATGTAAATACTAGAAATGTGTTAAAAGATCCTGGAGAGAAGTAATCTCAGGAAATTAGTAAAATAACCTAACAATCCTGGGATAATGTAAATATAGCCTTAATATGTCAACTATAGCAGGTGGACTGCTTGGCTAAGCTGTTTTTCTTTTTTTTTTTTTTTTTTTTTTTGTCTCTCTATACTTCCTACTTCTGTTAAATAGGTGCCAAGTATTTATTTTATAACCCACACAGATTGATGTGGAAAATATCACTATAGGCACCAAAGAAGGCCAAAACCTGAATAAGTAAAGGGGAGGAAAAATAAGTCAAATGAGAGAAAAATGTAAAAATGACAAGATTGATTGTTTAACAATATTACTATGGTACACATATTGCTATAATTTACTGAGGAATGTATATTAATATGCTGTTTTAAAAATACTATTAGAAAGAATTAGTCACAAGACAAAAACAATACATGCTGTACCTTAAATGCAATACCATCACTGTATAAATAATATGTTGGAAGAGGCTAGGGATATTAAGTAGCAGTGTTTGTTGAGGGAACTAGTTTGTTCAGCTTTGTCCACATTGTTTATAGTAACACAGGGGGGATACTATGGAGTAAATCTATATCTAAAAAGAAAACACATTCCAAGATTAGATGTAAAGGTAAACCATATAATGAACCTTCATCCTCCCCCCCTGATTATTCCTGGTCCAGGGATATAGTGGTTAGGCACAGTGTAGGGACGGGGATAAATAGATGCTTTCCTAAACCATCACACAGTAACACATACAAAACTAACAAAACAAAACTAATATACATTGCATATCTAAGGAATACACCTAATAAATAAATGTGGGAAATAGAATCATGGAATGTTAAAGGGCTCCAAAACAAGAAGAAAAGAAAACTATTGTTACACCTTACATTAGAAACCAAAGCCAACCTCATACTAATACAAGAAACGCACTTGACTGCAGATCAATGGGCAGAAATTAGCAGAACGAAATGGATAAGTCAAATCATAGCTTCAGAGGGGAAAACAAACAGTGCTGGGGCTGCCATAATAATTAAAAACAATTTAAGGAAAAAATACTTAAAACCAAAGCTGACAAGGAGGGAAGATGGTGCTATGTAACATTTAATAGTCCTAAAATACCAAAACCTATAATGGTACTTAATGTTTACGCACCCTGTAATAACCAACAACACTTTTTTATGTTATTATACCCAACCTTAAACCAATTTAAAGATCACTACCTAGTGATTGGAGGTGACTGGAATACATATCAAAACCCAGAGAAGGATAAATCTAATCTGACCAAATCACATAATAAACAAGCCACATTAGCCCTTAATGAACTCAAACAAGATTTCAAACTATATGACCCTTTTAAACATGGGAACAGTGGAGATAAAACAGGGAAATTCACATTCTATTCGCAATGCCACAAAATGTGGTCAAGGATAGACTTCTTCATAATCTCTGACATATTCATTAACATGGACCCAACAATAACTATACATACCAGGTTCTTTTCAGATCACTCCAAAATCACACTGAACATTAACTGGGACAAAAAGATATATTTAGAGAATAGGGGTCATAATTGGTCATTAAACCCTAATTTACTTTCCAAAATGGATGTAATAAAAGAAACAGAAACAATACTAAAAATAGCTCTTACAAATATCACTAACTCCCAAGTACCAACTGACATAGAATGGGCTGCAACCAAAGCACAAATCAGAGGATTGTTTATCAAAAAAGCAGCATACTATAAAAAAATACAACTGAAAGAGGAGCATATACTGAAAGGGAAAATAGAGCATCTTGAAAAAGAACTAATAAATAACCCTAAGAACCAAACAGAAGCAGAACTTTTAAAACTGCAAAGGGATCTATATATGTTAGAAACCAGGAACCTATCTTTCTATGAAGCCAGAATGTTAGCCACTTACGCAGAAGAAGCTCAAATACCATCTAGAGCTCTGGCCAGAATTATCTGCCAACACAAAAATGCCTCCAATATATCAGAAATAAACTACAGAGACAAAAACTACACAAAAATGAAGACATTATTAAAACATTTGAACAAATATACTCTCAAATATATGGAGCACAAATACTACAAACCTCAAAGGAAGATAGAACTCTTTTTTTTCAAAAACTGGAATTCCCTAAACTCAATTTAGACCAACAAAAAAAACTGAGCCGATATCCATCAGTGAAATTATTACAACAATCAAACACTTAAAAGTGCATAAGGCTCCTGGACTCACATCAGAATTTTACAAAGCATTTTCCCCCTTGATAGCCAAACTACTATACTATATACTGAATTACATAATAAACTATAAAATAAATGATATCCACTTTAATGCCTCTAAAACTATATTTATATTAAAAGAACACACAGACCCCAAAAACCCCGACAGCTACAGTCCCATCTCCCTCTTAAATATAGATACTAAAATATTTACCTCTATACTTGCAAAAAGAATGAAAAATCTGATAGAAAAAATCCTCTCCCCAGAAAAATCCGGATTTACACCACATAGATAGACTAGTGACAATATATTAACATTAGATGCACTAATATCCTACGCTAACCGATACAATATCAACATCTACACAATGGTAGTGGATGCCCACAAGGCGTTTGATAGGGTTAATCTAGAATTCTTACTCCAAACACTACCCTACTTTAATATACCCAATAACTTCATTCAGATCATCCAAACTCTCTATAGCAACCCATAGACATCTCTGTATATAAATAAAATTTGGTCAAACAGGATCCTAATAAAAAATGGAACAAGACAAGGATGCCCACTATCACCCTTCCTGTTTAACCTGTGCCTAGAACCACTCTTTCTATACATTAAACAAAATGCATATCACAATCCTCCATCAATACACAACTTCAAAATATACCTCACTGCATTTGCAGATGATCTGAACATATACCGCACTACACGAAATTCAGATATAAACAAAATAATAGCTGCAATTGAACATTTCTCGACTATGTCTAACTACAAATTAAACCTTAATAAAACTAATATTTTCCCCCTAAAAACACCCAAACTCATCTCACTAATACCATTGTTAAACACAATAAAAATTAAAGAAGAAACTAAATACCTGGGAATCACCTTTTTCCAGAGTAACAAAGACTTCTACCAACACAATGTAAACCTTAAATGGCAAAATATAATGCAAGACTGCAAAAGATGGAACAACCTAAAACTACCATTCTTGGCCAAAGTATCAATAATCAAAATGAACATTTTACCTAGATTAATGTATATATTCATGACATCACAGACAACAATACATAATAAATTCTTCAAACAAATTCATATCTTCCTAGCAAAACTTATATGGGAACCCAAAAAAAACAGAATCTCTTATCCAAAATTAACACTCCCCAAAAGCAAAGGAGGACTAAATTTACCAGATTTTAAAATGTACTACTCGATCATTAACACTAACAGAATATTGAGAATAGCTGAACATAACCCGTCAATGGAAAATTGGTCTCCTCTCTGGGTGACAATATATTATAGATATATTAAAGCTCTAGGTTTCAATCCCAAAGCACTTCCATTCCTGAAGCAGAAAGAAATACAAACTTATAACATTATAGAGCCCTTAAAACATTCTATCAACCTAGCACAAAAACTCTTTCAATTCTTGAACCTTAGACATGCCATGACAATACTGCAACCCCTTCATAAAAACCCAAATTTAAAAATAAACAATAAGATGCTGGACTTAGTCCCTTTTCCCAGACTAAAAGATAAAACAATCCAAGATATCTATCCCTACCTTAACTGTTCAATACAAGAAATGAGGACCAACTTAAACCTCCCTAAATCACACATAATAATCCTAAGACAAATCAAAGAACTGTGTTCCAGTTATCTCCAAAATATTACTATGACCAATAGTAACATAGAAACTTGTAGCAGGCTTTGGAGAACTATTATCACAACAAAGAAAACTATTACCAATTCATATAAAATGATAAATGAAATCAAATACCAGAAGGACCTCCTCTTCTCTAACTACTGGAGAAAAATTAAACCATCCATAGATGATCAGCAAATAAGCCAGGCAATCAATCTAATACTGAAGATTCTACCCCTCAAAAAGTTAGCATACACTCAGCTCATGATCAATAATAATGCTTATTTTACACCTGCAATCCTACACAAATTTAAAACATCAAAACCACCTTTCTGCCCACACTGTAAGGACCAGATAGCTGACTTAATCCATGTATTTTGGAGCTGTAAATGTGTCTATAAACTCTGGAACTCTCTCAAGGTACAATTACAAAAAAAGGGTTATCAAACATCAACATTAACTTGGGAATTCACTCTGTTACACATTCTCCCACCCAACATCCCAAGAAAACAAGCAAATACACTTTTAACAATTTTCCTACTAATGAAACTGTATATAGCTTTTAAATGGCTAGATACGATAAATATCTCTTGGGAGGGTTTTAAACAAGTAGCTATACAACACCTTTTAGCTCATAAAATAGTAATAGATAAAAGAAACAAAAACATGAAATCCAGAGAAATTTGGGAACAAACCTTTAACATCACATTAGCATAATTCATCACACAGCAACTTAGAAATACACTATAATGGAACCAAAGAACACATACAAGTTCAGATATTAAATAATAACTTGGATATTACGAATGTATATACTGTCTATATAACTGTGGAATTAACAATGAAAGCATCTATGTACATAGTGTAAATAGATATGTTGTATGACCTATATCCTGTGGTATTTGACATCAATGTATAACATATGTATATGTGCGTATGTGTATGTATGTATATATGTGTGTATATATGTATATGTGTATATATATATATATATATATATATATATATATATATGTGTGTGTATGCATGTGTATGTATGTATGTGTATATATGTATATATATATATATATATATATATATATATATATATATATATATATATATATATATATATATATATATATATATACACACACACGGTCATGTTGTAAGATGGTTTTTATTTGTGACATTTATTAATGTAAAAATAAAAATAAAAATTATTGAAAAAAAAGATACACTTGTATATATTCCTCCATTGCTAATCCTGCACCTCATGGCTTGGCTGCTTGTCCCCTTCTGGCTTTTCATTGATCACAAATCCCGCTTCTGTCACCATGTCGCTCGTCTGATCAGGATAAAACAGACGAACAGCCAGAGTGTTGATTTAAGCAGCTTTATTGTATACAAACACATCTGGATGGAGAGTTGGTAACATTAACTTAAACAAACTAATAAACAGACTGACTACTGCACTCATACATGTTAGCACTCTGGCTGTTCCTCAAAATGGCACTGCTGCCTGCATGTGCTCTGTATTTATATGCACATGCCCATTGACTGCAAAGCTTCTTAAAGATACAACACACACTGATCTACATTAACTTCCCTTCCAAATTTGAAAAACAAGTTGCATATTCACAGTTAAGTCATTTTGTTCTTTAGAAAGAGTGCCATGGTTATCATTACATAAATAGATTTTGCATTATTGTTGTTCATAGTTCATACATTTCCTCATTAATTGCCTTTGCCTGAAGACAGTTGATATATAACTGCAGAGCACTGCTAGTACAATTGTATGGCATAGCTCATCTCAAATGCTAGATAACTATTATTTTACATTATTCTAGTTTATACTCCTACCATTATACATACCTCCATGCATAACACCAGGGAGTGGGGGGGGGGTATCATAATATATTGCACACATATGATCAGTTTACTTCAACTTCTTCCCTTTGGCAGCTCCAGATTACAGCATTACACTGCTTATATCCAGCCTTTATCTTATTACAGTATAAACCCCACATATATTTCAGCTGAAAAAAGTACTTTCTTACTTCAGCATCACTGTTTTATCAGTGATAACTGATAAGGTTCCCCAACTCGCATTTAAAGTAACTCTACATACTTTACAACTACTTTACAGTGTAACATGCAGTTTACCTCAAGAAATTATACACATATTCCAAAGAAAAAGAATATTTTTTCTTACATTTATAGTTTTAGTTCCTTCATTAAACTTCTAAACATTAATGACAGATTAAGAATTATACTTGAAAGACCTCCCACTAGTTTAACACAGTTCATCAACTTCCTGTCTTTTTTCCCATTTCTTGCAGAAGACAGTTATCATGTACAAGCTGCATCTTATGGGAACAACACTTTACAGTTCATCTGTTTATTTCTTACTTTCACATTCTTGCTGGCCTTCTATTTCATCAACTCAACTACCCAACACTGGTTTCTGGTTTGAGTCCAAGGTTTTACAGCTGTTTTTTTTTTTTTTTTTTCTAGTCAGCTCCTAAGCTTTTTTTCCTGTTGCTTAATCATTTTCCTTTGGAACACTGTAAAAGCTTTTACTGACATGTTCTGTTGGGTCTGTATTATAACAGCAAATGCTTAAAAATGTGAACGCTGTATAATCGACTCAAAAAAAATGAAAGCACAAAATTCCGAACAAACGGAATAGCAATTTTTCCCAGGGAAAATAATTACTGTTCCTCCCAGTTAAATCAGGTTGAAAGATTTTTGTTTTGTGTAACAGCCAAGCAAATTCTTTCCATGGGAAAAAAATTTATTTAGCTGATCATTCACAGTTTGGACATTTCGATCTTTAGCTGTCGATCTTTTGTAGTTTGACAAGCTAACGTTTTGTCAAATTCAAATTAATAGGGACCCCCCCCCACTTAAATATATCAACTCCAAAATTGCACCACAGTGAAGGAAATGGCAAAGTCCTGAAAATGGCACAGTGATTTTTTTTTTTTTCCCTGGGAAAAAAATTGCTGTTCCATGTCTTCAGGATTCTGCCGTTTCAACATTTAGCTGTCAATTAAACAGCGTTCGCTATATTAAGCATTCACTTACTTAATAGGGAACCTGTTCTGTCTATGGGTTGTGCTGTCATTTGAGGAATATGAAGCAGAAGCCTTTTCAAATTACTGTTTTTATTTTCGTGGCTAAACTTTAATTCCTCTTTCACCTGTTCTGCATCCAAAAATGTATTTGCTCTTTCTGGAAAGTATATTCTGAAGACAGCTGGACATAGCAATGTGAATCTCACACCTGCCTCTCAATACCCTCTGACTGCAATGATAAACTCTCTCTACTATACTTCCTGGCATACAGCAAATAATAATTTTCCATGAACACTTTGGTGTCCCCAATTGATAATACTTTATCTGTCTGACACACTTTTGTTAGGAGCAGCTCCTTTTACTAATATGACATCATTACTGCTATAGTTGTTGGCTTCCTCATGGCCAAATGATGTGCTCTTTCAGTTAACAAATCCTCTTGAGGAATACCAGTCCAGCTGCTTATTTGCACTTTCATAAAATTAATGCAGTCTATTACTTCCAGATTCTCTGGTTTCCTCAGTATGCTCTATCTTCTAACAATACTATTTTTTCAAACTGTTTGTCTTGAAATGCCTCACATTCACCCATTCTTTCATTAATTTTAACTTCTGTTTTTTTTTTTTTTGCAGTTTTATCATATTATCTAAATGGCTACTTTTCAGCCTTTTGTAATTTGACTGCATGCATTTCTCCAGTGCCTTACTTATTTATAACATTTCTGAATTAATTTATTTATTTTTTCCTCTAAATAATGGGGTTTGGCTTTATTGGCCTGAGGTTGTCCATTGAAACGACTTAAAAACAAGTAAGTCATGGGCGCTCAGAATCGTCATATAGCTGAAACACCTGATGTTCATAAGGGTCATTTGCATATAGCCCATGTGCCTCTGATTCAGGAGGTTTGGGAGGTCACTCAGTAGAGGTTCTAGCTTTGCTGGAGTTTTCATTTAGTTTTTCTGATTGTTTTTTCTGTGTGACTTTCTCACTCTTTGTTTTAGTTTCTCTAAATTATTGGAAATCATCTTTTGTAGTAAGACTGAAACTAAACTACATTTTGTTGAACAGCTGCAAGTTGTTCACCACCAGAGATTTGTCTTCTCATTTCCTAGTTCATTTTCTCTTATTTTCTCCAAAATTCTTCATTAAAGATATCCAGGCAGTGTATTGACTAACCAGTAACTACATTTTACCCAAATAAATTGGTTTTGCTTGTTGCTTTCCAAAGTTTACATTTTCACCCTAGGGGAAGCTCTAATCAATCTGCTGATCAGTATGTAGCCATCTTGGAAGTTCCTCAGCTATCAGCTTGTCACAAACTTTAAATTCAAAATAAAGAAAACAAGGAATGCCTCCAGGCCTTCTAGATACAAGCAACACAATATTCCATACGGTTATGAAGGACAGGTGAAGCGCAGATTTATGGTATTAGACTTGGTGGTTACAGTGCCTGAAGAATTTGCGAAAGACGTTTGTGATATCATTCAGAAGGTGACTACAAAAATATTCCAAGTAGAATGAGGATTAAAAACACAAAATGTTTGGATAAGGAGGCTTTAGAAGTTGCTAAAGAAAGAATAGCAAACGGGAATGGAGATACGGAAAACAGATCAAGCTGCATACAGATTTTATTTATTTATTTATTATTTACTTTACATTTGCTTACCAGGAAAGTCCAATTTCAGCAGAGGCCTAGATAGAAAAGCTCCACAGGATACATTTAGGAAGACATCAATTGTGTATACACCTTAATACAGACAATGTAAAGTACATCAAAATACAGTAGAAAGCACTGGAATTTTCATAGTAAAATACATGACAGTCAGACAACACAAATGATTTATAAGAAGTAGAAAGCTTTTTACAAAAGTGCAGACTTGAGAACCTCAATCTGTAGCTAGAGTAGATGAGAGCAATAACTAAATTTATTGTCCTAGAGGGTAGCTTAACCTGGGGCATTGCGTGGGCATAACCATGTACTGGCTAAGTGTGCTTTAGCAGTTTTATGAAATGGGATTTGCTAGTAGTAGATGTTAATGAGACAGGAACAGCATTCCATATCTTGCTGATGTAGTTAGAAAAGAGTGAGTTACCTGCACTATTATTGACTTTTGCTATATGTATCAGGGATTTATTGCTAGAGCAAAGTAGCCTGTTGCTTGAATATGGTTGAAGTAGATTTTGCAGAGCTGTTTTTTTCTGGCTTGTTTATGAGCCATATTTAGTTGGTTATATAGCAGAAGCTGTGGGAATTCTAACCAGTTAAGTTGTTTGACAGCTGAGCAGTGATGGATGACCTGTACGGGGAGTGTGTGGAAAATGTGGCTATTTTATTATAACAGGAGTCTAGTTTAGCTCAATCTCCTTTTTTCAAATTAGTTAGGATTGGCCAAGCATAAAGGAGAGTTGAGATAATATGTGTTTAAGAAATAGTTACTGTACTTTTATACTTTTGCAAGAAACTGTTTATTTCTATATAATGTTCCCAGCTTTTTGTGCACTTTTTGAATGGTTTGTAAAACACGGGTCTCAAATCTCATACCTCTATCTATCTCGACCCCTAGTAATTAGTGTGGGTTACTGGAGAGGTCATAGTCCCTGGGATTCAGGAAGCCATATTTTCCATGCAGGAACAGTGTAGGAGCTCCTGCATGGAAAATGGCTGCCAAGCAATTCAGGATAATGCCAGTTTCATATGCACAAGCGATCCGACAAGTCCTAGCACGAAAAACTGGCAAATATGCAAATCACCTCATTTGCTGGTGAAAGTCATGCAAATGAGGTGATTCAGTAATTCAGCAAGCTGCCAGGTCTCTGTGTTAGGACAGTGTCAGTGCAGAAATGTATTCAGAAAATAAATGAGTACATTCCTGCAACTGACAAAATGGAGGCATGACAGCTCATGAAAAAGCATGTATTATGTACATCATTAGACATACCAATGGCCAAATATAAGGCCATTGGCATTAAAAAGTGATTAGGTATTATGAAAATTAAACTTTTTTTTGGCCGATCTCAACCATTTAAGCATAGGGCAGTGGTACACAAACGGGATCATGATGAAAATAAAAAAAAAATGAGAAAAGTCAATTTTAAGTTAATTCTGCATTTTGCCATTATAGTCAATGGCATGCAGAATGTAAACAATACCATGAAGCACTGGTTGTCAAGGGGAAAGGGTCCATTTTAGTGCAGTAACTAATGACCTACACACTGAGGTATGCAAATGAGGGGAGTTATACAGACTCACACATTTCTTCAAAGTGTCTGCTTGTACCTAACCATGTAGGTACAGTAATACAACAGTGTAAGTGTAAGAGCTGAATGACTTTCATATGGGGGGGTGTCGTGCTAGCTGTAAGCTCACTGGAGCTCTGTGGCCCATGTTTGCCCACAACTAAGCACAGCTAAGGAAGGAGGTGTGTCAGATGTGCCTGAGCAGGGTGTACATAGCCTAAATGGGTGTGCATGCTGTGCACCAGATTTTAAACAAAAAAAAAAAAGAAAAGGAGAACTAGTATAGCTGGCAGGTGGAATGTATCAGAATCAACCAATTACACATGCAGCAGTCCAGCACACTACTATAAACTATGCAAATACCTTTCAGACTGTTTTTTGGGGAAACAGCAGTAGGAAAGCAATCAGGGAGAACTAGCATAGCTGGCAGGTGGAATGTATCAGAATCAGCCAATTACATATGCAGCAGCCCAGCACACTACTATAAACTATGCAAACACCCTACAGACTGTTTTGTTCCCAGAAACTCTACACCACCGGTGTACACAGACAGGGGATTTGTAACTGGCAAAACTATCTAAAAATTTTAGAGGCTGCTGCTGCTTTATTCCATCAATATGTGCTATAAACTGAGAGTGGTGAGGAGGAGAATCCTGACAACTTACCCATAATGAGGAAGGGGGGAAAGAGTGCACCAACCCAGGGTAACCTAACAGGGCCTACATGAGCTGGAGATAGTGGAGCTCGATAGGGTGGACAGGGACATTCTACAGCAAATCATTGAGCTGTGCCAGCCACCCCTCACACACAGAACTAATAGGGGGAACCCATCCCAGTGGATACCAAGGTATGTGTAGACTTAAGAATACTAGCCACAGGTACCGTCCAAAGACCAGCTGGGGATATCATGGGGGTGTCACAGGCATCAGCATCCAGAGTACTCCACCTTTTCCTGGATGCCATGACACCACATGCCAATGAGCACATATATTTCCCCACCACCCGTGAGGGGTTGACCAGAAGTATGTGCCTCTTCCACTATATAGCAGAATACCCTGAGGTAGTTGGTGCTATAGACTGCATGCACATCCACATCAAAGCACCACCTGGTTAGTGAGGTAGGGTCTACATAAACCGCAAAGGCTTCCCCTCCATCAACTGCCAGGTTGTGTGCGATTATCATGAATGTGTGTGCTGGCAACCCTGGAATCTATCATGACTCCAACATCTGCCATTTCTCACAGCTGTATCAGGTGTTTGCAAGGGGGGGGGATCCTTTATGGCCATCTAGTGGGGGATGCTGGCTATGCACTGAAGCAATGGCTGATGACACCCATCAGAAATGCACACACACCCAAAAAGAACACCATAATGAGGCACATGCACAAACCAGGATCATTGTAGAGCATGTGTTTGGGATGCTCAACTCATGGTTCTGCTGCCTTGACATATCCGGCGGAGCCTTGCAGTACTCTCCAGCTACATATGCACAAATGTTCATCGTATGTGTAATGCTACAGAATATGATCTTGCAGAAATAGCTGCAGCAGGAACAGCATAGGGCAGGGCCACACAGCCCTCCACCATTGCCAAGACCAGCACAGGCACAGAGGGACTCGGAGGAGGAACATCCTGAGCCTGCCCCTGTAGGCAGAAGGAGGCATGCCCAGTATGCCCATACCTTGGCAAACAGGCTATGCATAGCACACATACTGACACTGTAGGGACCCAGGGACTGATGCCTCTCTCTGACTTACGCATACAGTAAAAGGGATGCAAAACATGACACTACCTGTGCTTTACCATGTACAGGGAGTGTACTACGTGCTTCTGACATGTCAGCCTTCCAGCACTGTCCTCAGTACTGGCCCAACAAGGTAAGTCACCCTTCCTATCAATTACAGAATAGAGTAGTATATTCTTATTGTTGTATGCATGATATGGATGCAAGCATGCAAGGGAATTGGGTGGCTGAATGGGATAGAAGCAGACAGCTGACAGCTATATGGGACAGCAGGAAATTCTTAGCAAATACTGGTGTCAACATACTAGGCAGTACTACACAAGGTGACAAGTCCCACTGCAGTACATGTGATGGCCCAAATAACTGTGGGTGTCAGTAGGTCACACACATGGATGTCAATGAGGGTCACATACCCACCACCAGCCTCACAAAGCAGGAGAGGTGTAGATGATCATAAAGAAAGGCCGGGCTAAGGCCCCCAAATGGTGGCAATGGTGAACATCTCCCCACCAGACCTACACAGACATACTACAACAGGTCTGGAAGTTGAATTTTAGTTCTGAAGGGTACTCCGGGCCTCCGCTGAAAACAGGATCTGTGGAACCTAGTCGGACTTTCCCGGTCAACAAATGTTAAATAAATAAATAAATAAATAAAAATAAATAAATAAAAAAAGTCTGAAAATGAAATTTATGCCATTAAGATCTAACATGTGTACTCTACTGATATGCCTCCTTTCTGCATGATAGGTCACAATACAATATCAAATGGAAGCCAGCAGAGTAACCAACATACCAGTACAGTCATTGCAAATGTTTAAAGTCTTCAGGTGTGTACCCACCACACACACACACAATCCCATGTAGAAATGCAGTAACATGTAAGTTTGAGGAGTAATATCACTGGAGCACAGATTGGCAGAGATGTCCCACTCTACATTGTTGCATGTGTACAATATGCAGGGTCAGTGTGGTAAGTTTGTTGTGTGCTTAATATTGCCTGAAAGTAATCAGCATGTGGGCCTGGATAGTTGTGTCTCAGTGGCCTAGGTCCAGTACAGTGGATTACAGGGCCATGTTCCAAAAATTGCAGTGCCAACCACACTGCTTCTTAGCTAGACCCATGTCATCAGTTGTACATACTCACTGTCCAGATGTCAATATCTGTCACCATTGGAAAGCTGGACATGCCATGAACAGGGGCCCATACATAGAAACAGTACACAGGTGGAAGTAACCTACACAGAGTGCATATACAATAGCTGTCAACTGCACACCAGTTTGAAATTATACATACAGGTTAGCATCCCATTAGTTGTCCCTCTAGTTTGGAATACTGGTAGTCTGGCCAATCACTGGCAGACCACAAAAGGCATAGTTATAAAGTGATGACAGGCTGCCCATGTCCACACACAAGCCAGCATAAGGGGAATGTCCCAGGTATATTTGTGATTCAGGTGCAAGTAGCTTCCATATCACACATGCACCCTGCTCACCCCTCCATCAGCCACAGGTTTATCACAGGTCATATCCTTGCTGTAGGGAATGAGTACAACATGAACCCATCTCTGTATGGGAGTACATACATGATGCTGCATGCTGAACAGGTATCCAATGCAGGTGTGTCCCTAGCTGTAAGCAGCAACCCGACCATATCCAGACTCGTGGATGAGTATGAACAGGAAGGATTGACAGGAACACCTCAACCACTCACCACTGTCACCCCAGGGTAATCCACTGGCTTGCAGCCTGGGAATGTATGACTGATAGAATGTGCTGGCCTGCTACAAATGGCCTGCAGCACTCTGAAATGGCCTACAGTCCTCTGGCAAAGGCCCATACCTCACCCATAGTGCCAATGTACGGAATGTCAGGGGGTCCTAACTAACAACCTAACACAGTAAACAGAAAACAAATGCAAGACCATGTTGACAAATGCCAGTAGCATGCCTCTCCATGTCCTACTGCAACGACTGTGGCCATAAATACTACTGGGATAAAGGCACAACTATAGGGATACCTCTGAGATATTGCTTTCTTAATGTCAGGAAGAGGAGAGAATAACAGATGGGTTGTAGAAGCATGGATGTCACGAAGTGTGTTAAGTCTGAAACTCTAATGTCCACCCATGCTACCCCTGACTGCAAACCCATGAATGACTAACCACAAAACTGCTTGTAAACCACAATGTGAAAGTAAACTGACCAGATATATGAGTCCTGCCACTGGATAACCCATGTCTATCTGTACAGCAGAGAGATATGGCCCCAGCAGGATATGGCCATTCTGTTAAGTTGAGAAAAACACAAGAAGGGGATCCTCAGCCAGCATACAAGCAAGGTGCTGGACCATTTACACAGAACCAGCAGTCTATTGTCTGTAGCTAGCCCTCCACAATGGCAGGTGTGCGCCAGAATGTGTAGTCTATATGCCTCAGAATATTGGTCTCAGCTTCATTCATCTTGTATTTCCCTGGTAAATAACTGTGAGCAAAGAATGATAACTGTCAGTAGTTGATGACATGATACATCACAGTGTAAAACAGGACATATGTCAGAAAATCTATTCTACAACCAACCACTTTACACAAGCAGCATAGACAGCAATAGTTACAGTATCCCCCGTATGTTACGCCCATTGTGTCTCCATATTGGCAACCTATCTACAGATTTTCAGCAGAAACACGTTATTAGGTGTAGCTGTAGCACACAAAACCCTGCACTAGAGTCCAACCCTCCCTGGAATGGATGCACACACTCAATATCGAAGGTCATACTGGGCATGCTCCTACACTTAGAGAAATGAATCCCATGTCTGACAACACAGTGGACTATAGATATCCATTATTCACAGATATCTGTGTGCACACACCAAATTGTACATCATTGATACTTCACACACACACACACACACACACACACACGCACACACACACACACACACACACACACACACACACACACACACACACACACACACACACACACACACACACACACACACACACACACACACACACACACACACACACAAACCCTGGATAGGAATACTCACACATATCTAAGGCCAACATAATATAATATGTCAAACATATACACACACAGAGATGTGGGGAAGAGAGAAACAAGGAGAGTCCCATTATGAGACCTTTGCACCCAGTACACATCCCATTGGCCTTTATCACATGATGTGCTGATGTCATTCACTGTAGAAATTCTTTTGTTTAGCCCTCAGCCCTATAGTTTCAGTTGTGTTCATTATAACTGTTTAACACTACAGTACAAATAAGTATCCATGTAGCAGTTGTAATCTCAGTCCTGTCAAATGTAAAGTTGTGTGTGAGTATGTGTGTGTATTTCTAGATAAATGTGATTGAGGCCATTCACACTCACTACACTTCCCTTACCCTTCCTTTAGCACTGCTGCTGATGTCACTCACCTTTAAAGATACCTTTGGACTGCTTTTTAACAAAAATGCTCCGTGATGCTTGTGACAACTGTACACTATTATAGTGTAGTTAGGTAGGAGTTCTAATCCCAGTCCTGGCAACTGTGGAAATGTGTGTGTGTGTGTGTGTGTGTGTGTGTGTGTGTGTGTGTGTGTGTGTGTGTGTGTGTGTGTGTGTGTGTCTTTATAGAGACCTGATTTTGTGGCCATTCACACTTGCTACACTTCCCTTACCCCTCCTTTAGCACTCTGCTGATGTCACTCACCTTCAAAGACACCTTCGGACAGCCCTCTGATATGTAAGCTCCATGGTGCTTGTGATAACTGTGTAATACTATAGTGTAACAAGCTAGTTAGGTAGGAGTTCCAATCCTGCTTCTGGCAACTGTAAAAATGTGTGCGGTTGTATGAAAGATTGTGCGTGTCATTATAGAGACCTGCTTTTGTTTTGCTTTTTCTCTTACCCATCCTTTAGCACTGCTGCTGATGGCACTCACCTTCAAAGATACCTTTGGACAGTTCTTCAACATATAAGGTCCATGGTGCTAGCAATAACTGTGTAATGCTATAATATAGCAAACTAGTTAGTTAGTTAGGTTCTAATCCCAGCCCTGGCAATTGTAAGAATGTGTGTTTGTGTGAGAGAGTGTGTGTCTTTGCAGAGACCTGATTTTGAGGCCATTCACACTCACTACACTTCCCTTACCCCTCCTTTGGCACTGCTGCAGATGTCACTCACCTTAGAGGTATGTTTGGGCACTGATCTAACTATAAACCCTGTGGCACATGTGATAAATGCAGAACAATGTAGTAACAATGACTACGTAGGTAGGGGTTTCAATCTCATTCCTGGTAAGTGTTTGTGTGTGTTTACATATATGTGTTCATACCTTAAAGATTTTGGCCCCGGTACACTTTTCAGTGCCTGACTTTTGTAGTCCTGCAGATATCATTCACCTTAGACGTACCTGATGGCAAACTTAAAACAGGAAAAGTCAGTGGTCTGTGTGGTAATTGCGTAACCATAAAGGTGTGGAAGCATATCTAGATAGAAGTTTGAACCTCATTCCTGGCAAATGTAAGTGTGCATGTAGGGTAAAGTATTTTGTGAAATCTCTCACCTACTACATCACCCAATGCCAGTATGTACAAGGGCTGGTGATGTTCCTCACCTTAGACGTACCCTGGGACAACATCCATCCTGTAAGCTCCCTGGCTCGTGTGATAAATGTGTAACACCATAGTAGCCATACCTAGCCAAGTAGGGATTTGAAACTCAGTATTGGCAAGTGTGTGTGCGTGCGTGTGTGTGTGTGTGTGTGTGTGTGTGTGTGTGTGTGTGTGTGTGTGTGTGTGTGTGTGTGTGTCTGTCTGTCATCAGTATCCTGTGTGGGTGGTGGTGTGATTGTGTAATAACAGGATCCATTGGGGGCCAGGTTTTGCTAAATTATTATACTGAGGACCTAGTATATGTCCCAATGGCCACATTCCAAGGTCAACAGTTGTCAAACACTGTAGAAGTTGGTGTAACAATCCACAGCCCTAAATGTGTAGTGCCATGTGCAATGACTATGTGACAGTTTGGATTAGTTAATACTCAAAGACCAATCTCCACCCAAGAATCATACACCACTTGGCTAGGCAGCAACCAATATATCAGTAGTTCTCCTGCAAATTGTATCACAGATAGTACCCACGGGTGTGACTGCAGCAGACTCCATGTCAGACCGATGACCAAGACATGACTGGTGTCACACAGGGTACGGACACATGTCCTCCTGTTTGGGGTCTACCCTTCTGAGGTGCAGGAGAACACAAAGGCACCCTGGATGATAATGTTTGCATACAACAGTAAGGTGGGTGGTAGTGTTCCCAATCCATGTGATGTTGACATCACGCCCAAAGGCCACTTGACACCTATGACTGCTGTCAGAACCCTGGCCATTAACTCAATGTCAAGAGATGTGCCGCCATAACCTTTGGGAACACCATGGCTCACATGAAGTAATACATTGATGGCAGTCCACTGAACACAATGTTATAACAGAATGGGGAACACAGGTTGACAATCAGCTGCCTGTTGACCATAACAGTGTACTGACATCAGAAAGTACTTTGATGTGTTACATCTCCTGACTGTGTGTTACTCAGCAAGTAAAAGGACATGACACCCTGTTCTATCCCCTCAGTAGCCCAATCAATGTGTACAATGGCCCTTTTGCCATGTTCACCACTGGACACCTGCAACAAGTGTAGAGTCGGCAAATGTACCCCACAAAGGGAATACCATGCCTTATACACATGCCCTTTATGGACAGGCTCCAATAACTCCAATGAATACCCATATCATACTGTCTATGTAGGTACAATCACTACCTCAGTTACACAGCCATGTCTCACCAAACAAGGTCAGGAATGCTACTTCTGAAGATACCAATCTGTCCACACAACATGCCCCAGAGACCTCGAGCACAATTCCACACTTAAAATTACATGCATGTGGGACATGTGCACAACCCAGACACTATCCATGTTATGGAATATAAATCACTTACATGTGAAGCAGTACACATCACTGGCTACCCACAACAGAAATCTGGATGAGTGGATGGGGAATACAATACCCACCCCTGGGGACCACTCCAGTGACTATATTCCTGAGCCACACTGGGGAATATTTTCATGTGGCCTGATGCCAGGATATTCCCTTGGGATAGCCTTGTAGAGCCTTCAGGCCCATTCACCCACCACACACTTATGAAGCAATGAGCCTATGGATCTCAGTACTGGCAAATGTGTGTGTGTGTGTGTGTGTGTGTGTGTGTGTGTGTGTGTGTGTGTGTGTGTGTGTGTGTGTGTGTGTGTTTGAGTTTATGAATAGTAATCTCAGCATGTTTGGTTAATGAATATTCCCCGTGGCTGTGGTTATTACCAATCAGAGGTGTGCCCAAACCACAACAAGTACCATTCTCCATTCTACAACAGATGTTGTAAATCAACATATACCTATGTAAAACCTTGGCCCTATAATCTGTGAGGCATATGCAATCACTGTGTTACAGACCAGGGATTTCTGTGCACATACTGTACTCCGCCTATGACATGGTGAATGTGTTACCACACTGCCATACCCCATGGTCTTGCTGCAGGGCCACATCTTGGTGACACACAAATGCCTAGAACCGATATGCGATGCAGCATGTGAGAACACATTCCCTCAGTGCTTCACTTGTGGGGGGTGAGAGGGATAAAGCTGGCACTGAATGTGTTGCCAAGACTGTGGCCTATATCTGTTGTCTCAGGATAGGTATTAGCACTGCGCAGTAACTCACAGCACTTCTATTTAATGCTGTGGAGGTTGTTGATGTAGCTATCAAAGGCTGTTGTGATTGTCGTCAGTATCTGCTGCATGTCTGCCATCATAGATGCCTGTAGGGGATTCCATGAGGGATCCAAAGTTGTGTTAGAGGCTAATATGGGAGTTCAACAGTCATGGAACACCACCTTTCTCTGCAACAGTGTCCTCCTTCTTATGTATACTTTAGAAATGGCAGGGGACCATCACATTGTCTTCCAGTGTTTGGAGGACAGTATCTGGGTTCTGTTGGCTCTGGGATAGTACCATGCACTCATGTACCTGTTTGTACAGTGCAAATGTGTATGATTCCACAGTCATGCAGCTATTTGCCATTGCCATGGGTGCAGTGAAGGCATCCACCCCTGTTTTAATGGCTGTAAATTCAGCTTTGGAGAGGTTTTGCAAGGTGGTTACCTTTGTGGGAGAGTGTGGCTGACATGTTGAGTTCCATGTTGATTACAGCCTGTGTGGATCTCACCATGCAGGGATTGATATCAGTGAATGAGCAACATTCCCATATTTAAGTAGTCAACACAGGTCAAGGTTGTTGCATCCTGTACCAGGGGCCAGTATGAGCTAGTCCAGGGCATTGGAAATGAATCCCAGAAGTGTTGGGCCACTGTACTGGTGCTTGGCTACTTTCCCCAGGTAATGGAGGGGTAGTTGAAGACTCATACTATGTCAATGTTGCACTGGACCATCACTGATGGCAGGGTGCTGAGGAATGTGCATTGACAGTCTAGGGACATAGATGTGGACCCATAGCAGGCTATGGTATGGATTGCACTATTACCCCCAAGGCAGCTGTATCAAAAGCATCTCCAATGCATTATGCTGGGATACTATTCTGGAGGTGTTCCTAGCCATAATGAATATGGAGACACCACCTGTGGAGGTGTGGTCTGGTCCATGTTTGGGAACTGACAGCTGTGGAATGCATCATAGCCTGATACTGCATGCCTGCTATCTGCTGCTGTGAACCACCTCTCCATTACAGCAGACATGTGTCCTCCACTCCAACAAGTGCTTTGAGTGACTGCATACTGACAGTTAGATGTCTACTGTTGAGCAGCATGACCCTCAGATTGCATACATGTCTAGCTGTTATGGTGATAATTACATTAGGAACACTGCCTAATAAGGTATCATAGGGGTGGCAAGATACTTAGCCAGTACCTGGAAACCCAGCACTGACAGATGTAGGACATCTGTGGCAAGTCATTGGGTTGTCAATCATGTCATCCCAGCTGCTCAGGGATGCTGTCACACCTGCCTGGACCACATAACCAGAGAGTTCAACCATGTCTCTTGTCATGTAGGAGGGGTGTTTCAAGTCATTCACACCCACATGGATACAGAGTGATAATCGTAGTTGTTGTGGAGTGCCATGATTGGCTGTGTGATGTGTTGGATGTTGGCATGTGATAGATATTTGGCTGTTACCTGCTCTATTTCAACTTAGTGAGTGTAATGTGTGTGTGCCTAAGTACTGAGTTACCCATAATAACTGTATTGTGCAAGGTGGTTAGTCTTAGGAACTTAGGTTGAAGGGCGCACTGTGTCACTTAAATATGTGTCCCTTGGCATGTGCCATGTTGCAGTGTCTGAGTGGGTGTCTGTCTTGCTGGTGTGTGCTGTTTGGGTAAATGTCCTTTGAGTACCTCTGGGAAGGTGGGTGTGTGGCTTTTCACTGTATGTCATGGCTGTCAAAGTAGGTGTCATGGTGAGCTACGTGTTCCATATGGTGTGGTGCAGGTGTTGATCTTATCCGCCTGACCTGCTAGTCCAGTCTTTGCTGGAGAGTGCATATGTCCGCATTGGGTGGTACATGGGTAACTCTCACAGGTCTTTGGAGTTTAGAGGGGAGGGCTGTCTGTGTAAATGAGGCAGTAGCAACAGTGCCTCAGAATGGACAAGTGCACCAGGTTAATGGGTGAAAGCAAAGAAAACTGCCCTTCAAACATGCCAGGAGGGGTGGACATAACTAGTAAGTACTGGGGCAACATCTGTGATGAACAAGTACTGCTGACAGCTCCCAGGTGTGCCACACTTATTGATACAATACCCTGGTGAAGTGCCAAGCCATAATGCTAGTTGAAGCACAAGACAGAAAGAACTAGCACAATGTAAGGGTGGAACAGAAGGCAGACTGTCTGCCACCTGTAATACATTACCAGAGCTGTGCAGTTATCAGCAGCTTTGGCTAGGTGAAAGTTCAGTAAGTTATGTAGCACATGTGGTAACTGCATAACACTATAGTAGATATACCTAGATAGGCAGGAGTTCTAATCCCAATATTGGCAAGTGTGTGTGTGTGTGTGTGTGTGTGTGTGTGTGTGTGTGTGTGTGTGTGTGTGTGTGTTTGTGTGTGTGAATCATGTACTGTCTGACTTTTACCATTTTTGACTTGTGTGCTAGCCTTCACACTTCCCCTTGCCCCATCTAGTAGTCTTGCTGATGTCATCCACCTTAGAAGTACCTTTGGAATAGATGGGAATGCATCAGCTCTGTGGTGTGCCTGATAACTGCATAGCACTATAGTAACAATAACTAGATAGACAGGAGTTCTAATCATTCTACTGGAAACTGTTTTGGATGTGTGTGTGTGTGTGAGAATCATGTAGTGTGTGAGTTACACCATTTTTGACCTGTGCACTACCCTTTACACTTCCCTTCACTCAAATTTAGTAGTCCTGTTGATGTCATCCACCTTAGAAGTACCTTGGGAAAAGGTGGAAATGTATGAACTCTGTGGTGTGTCTGATAACTGCATAGTACTGTAATAGGAATACTTCGATAGGCGGGCATTCTAATTTCAATGCTGGCAACTGTGTGTATGTGCGTGTGTGTGAGGATCATACCTTGTGTGGCTTATAGCATGCACGGCCGATGACTACTTCCTGCTGTCATTATTTTATATAGTGTGGTAACAGCATCTGCCTCACATGCTGCAGGTTAAACCATTGTACAGACCTCTGTACAGATATGTCTGGAATATCCATGTGTTTGCAAACTATACATGCTCAGATGTGGTCTTTGTGCCCTATTAATGCCCATGCATGTGATATTATAGCCATATAGGCCACAGTGAGTGCACTGATACATATGGCAGCATGAGGTATCATACCTGGCTGAAACATCATGCTTATGTGATGCCTGCAGCCCTCACAGGTGGCCAGCCTTGTAGGTGCAATATATTACTCCAGATGCTTGGTTTTACAAGTTAACCATTCCTGTTATGGGTCACATTAAAGGCTGGAATAGGTGTGGACTGACATATTGTGGTCCTAGTTATTATGTAACAGGGACACCTTGCATCTTAATAGGGGTGTGTACACAATTTATATCCACTGTATACCACTAATGTGTCACACATGTCCCTACCTCAGGCCATTTGTCCAGCCCATTTTGCTGGCCTCTGTTCAGATATCTTGGCATTGACAAGTTGTGAGGTATGCTACAGGAATGTTGAATTCACGTCAGATAGGCCCCAGTGGTGACAACTGTGATGCAATACAGTTAACTCCAGCACAAGTGAACATGCACAAAAATTAATATAGTTATTACATAAAGCAATATAGCTATTACTGATGGTTGCGTGCATGGTAAATTGCATGCCCTTCACATGCCTGGGGATTTTCCAGGCAACAGCTGAACAATGTCATACTCACCAGCCTCAGGCTGCTGTCCTATATGCAGACCAGAGGGTCCTAGGTGGTTGTGAGAGGGAGTTATTGTCTGCAGTCTCACATGTGGCCTTGGTACAGGATGGATGCAGCATGTCTGCACATCTATAGTACTAACCCCAATAATACACAATGTCCTGTCCTCACCATAGATGTGCACCTCTGTGCATTAGAAAACCCCATCCATAAGTGCAATCAGACCTGACACATGGATGTAGATACAATACAGAAATATGTATGTCTGATACATTAGTGTACCAATCCCCCATTAGGCCCTTACCTACACGGTCCTCATCCAGTGTTTGTGTGTGTGTGCAATCCAGCTCAACAATGCTTTCCTCAGCTTCATGGCTTGTGCATTGGGCGGGTGCCCCAAGTTTGCCAAGGAGCTCCTCGGTGGGTGTCAATAGGGCCTGGATGGCTGGGCCCCCACCTGTGGCTAGCTGGTCCCTCGCTACAGCAGCAGCCCCTTGACAGGCATGGTGGATGAGGTCGGTGGCCCAATGCTGCACATGCTCATAAGTTCTGCTGTGCAGGCCGGCAACACTTACCCTGTGGACCACACTGTTCCATAGGGCAGTCCTTTCATGCACATCTTCTGCTCTCCGTCCAAATAACAGTGCATAATGTCCAATCACATATTGGAGGATTATGTCAGTTTCCCCAACAGAGAATGCTGGTAGGCGAGCCCTCTGCATGTTTCCTGGAAGACGTATACAGGAACAAGGTCACAGGACCTCATACGGTTGTCAAACTGCACATCAACAGTGGATATTACTTGCAAATAATCCACACTACGCCATAATCCTCCAAGCTATCATGGCTACAGCAGCTTGCATTACACTACTGGCCCTGAGCTACCTTATACCCTCCAGTGTTGGACACTTGATTGCATAATCCTCTTTTCTCCATTCATTTCTGTGTAGAGGATTGACAGTGGTCATCTTCCATGTGGATGGTGTGTGGATGGTAGCAGGTCTGGGTTTGACTGTGTTGTGTGATGGAGCTGTGAGCGCATGCCTGAGTTCATGTAGGAGGCAGGCAGTGATGTTATTAAGCCCCATGGAGATATGCTGTTGTTGCCATCAGTAGGCAATATGTACATGCTCACCATTGTTGAGGAGAGGAGTGTGGTTGATGTACATATCCCCCCTGTACTACTGGGGTGGACAGGGTGGCAATGTTCCCACCTAACCTGGGTGATGCAGGTTGCCTATATCCATGGCATTTGTGTATGAGGTGTTCTTTACCCCCAGTACAGGGTGAATTGTGTTGTTTACTCTGAGACTTACAACATATGTGGAGACACAGTTGCAATTGTCCTTGGTGGTGTGGATAAGTCTGATATGCAGTCATAGTCAGCCTTACAGAAAGTCAACTGTGAATTTATACATGCTTGCTCAGATATAAGTGGACTTGCTTCCAGTTGTTGCCTGCATCTATGTGTCCCTGTACAGCCAATGTAGCAACCTATTATGTGGTTTCTGTATTACTGCTGTCCACCAAAGGGGATTACTCTACCTTGGTGGAGGCTACTTATACAGGTCAGGTACTGCTGACTCCATATAGCTGCAGTGGATATGAAGGGTACACACCCCTGTTACAATGCCTGATATTTGTGCAATTGGAACATGACACCACAATAACTTATTTCAAAACAATTCCCACCTGTAATATGTGACCTATAGCCTGTACAATTCAACTGAAACATAACAATATGGTCTGTGAAAGCATATGGAAACAATAATCAGTACAATAAGCCAGTTAAATGAATGTGCACACCCTGAAACTGATATGTTGTGTATGCATCTCTTAAGATGGTTACATCATTCATTCATCTTGGTTTGGACTCTTAACATCATGGCACATCTTCACTGGGCAATAGTTGCTCACCTTCCTTGAAACACCTTTGATTGTATTTCAATGGAATTGTACAGATTAGGGGTCACATTCAAGATGAGAAACATTATGAAATGATCTTCTGTGGTCTGATTGTCATACAGCACACAAACCTGGCATTGCAACAGAGGTGTGTACACTTGTAATATCCACTGTATATAGGCATTGATATAGCTGGTAGTGGTAGGCATGGACAGAGGGTCATAACACAGTTGGACACTTCTCTGATTACTACCTGATAATCATGCCTACTCTAGTACCCATATCACTGTCAGGGCAATGCAACAACCAGTAGCTGTACACATTTATGTCTGTTGTATGCACTGACACTGATATTACACATGTGCAACATGCACAACCTATGTACCTGACTGCTTGAAACCCATGTGATTAGTTTTTTGCCTTCCAGCTGAACATATGCATACATACATGTGCTCAGGGGATACCTGGTATACATTTCTGTTTTATGTTAGTATGGCACACTGTATTTACAGTCTTGCTGCTCAATCACTTCTCAATGTGTAATAACAATACGTCTGGACAATGACACACATACATCGGTGACAAAAGGGACATCAAAATTGATACTGTATTAATATAGCTGCACCACACATTAGTACTTTGATTGCACAGTAGGCTTTGACATCACTGTGATAACCTGGAATATGTCCAACAGTCATAAGTTGGCTATTATGTTATAATGTCATTGCTCACAAACCTGCCAATGGTTTGGCTGACATGACAGAGGTATATGTGTATGTGACTACAGATATCAGTCAGAAATGCACTTATTGTCCAGCAGAACACTGTACAGTTGAATGTTATAAATTTAATATATCACATGCAGTTCAACACACGTCTGTAACAGTACTTTACTGTGCACATGCCCTATATAGGTCTCTTAGCTTTACAAGACAAACACATGTCATACTCATATTTACAGGTAACATGGATGTGGACAGCATTCCATTAACTGGCCTAACAGTGGCACAGTCACAACTGTTTGACAGACACCCCAGAGGTTGTCATATATGAACTGTCCTTTCCAAGAGTGAGTCAGGCTCCTGAGCTGTGATCCTACCTCGCAACCTCTTAGAGCATCACATCTGGACAAAGCCTAAAATTATGGGGTGATACATAGGGAGAGACTTTAAATATTCCTGTTACAAGCAAAGGAAGTTTCTAGAATGATACATTTTGCATTACCATGAATATTCTTAAGGATGTGGTGTCTTAAACTCAAGTATTTGTCATTACTTGATGACTTCAATCCTCAGCTATATGCCAGAAAAGTACAGATTTCAGGAGGAACAGACAAAAAACTATGATGGTAAAATCTGGTCATTCTGTGAAGATCTGTACAGTTGAGTGGTATGTCTGTGATCTCTCCCACTGCAGAGAGGGCCAAATGCTATGGCCATACCAGCTGTTCAGCAGGACATTAGTACAGCAAGCCTTGTTGGGACATATATTCCTCCAAATCATATTTCCCATTATTACAGACCAAGTACAACATTCAATTGCATATTTACATGTTCCACTTACCTTTTTTCTTTCTTCTCTTTTCCACTTTATGTTTTTTTTCTCTCTCTCTTTCTCTCTCTCTCACTCTCTGTGCACTACAGGGATAGAGCTGGTTTTAATAAGTGGCAGCATGGTTTTTGTAGGTGATGCTCATGACCAGGTGATGGTCTGAGCACCTATTGGGGTTCCCCACTTGCTAATTGCATGCAGAGCAGCTGTGTAGTTCTTCCAATAGCCACTGTCATGGTAACACACTCCTATAACTGAGTACTCCATGTGGGCATTGGCCCTTTCCCTTACTTGTGAGGAAGACATCCTGGAGTTGTGTGAGCTACTACTTCTTACAACAAGACTTGTGGAGTCAAGCCAACTAAATGGTGGAGAAGTTTCAAGACTTAGGGGCAGAATGTGAGTATTGGTGTTATATGTTTGGAATATTGCTAGTTTAACAGGATTTGTCTGCACATGCTACTTCCGCATGGGTTTCAGTCTGACAAAGTTCTGTCTCTGCATTGCTCTCAACTGTAGGGTCATCCACATAATGGCCACAGGTTATCCTGCTATGTTTTCTCTGTTTCCCAGACAAGTGTTGTCCTTGGCAAATCAGTAGCATACTCTGGTGATTGCATTATGTAAATGGTAACATCCATTTGTTTTTCTGACTTTATATCCCTCAGAAAAGATGTTACAACAAACCCTGTAACACCAGCAACTTTCTCAGTGTATAATGGCAACATTTCAAGTATGTCCATGTATTTGTGCCTTTGTGCACCAATTATGTCAGGCTTTGTCCAGATGTCATACAGTAGGAGGTTGATAGGTATACTGGTCTATCATTATTTAGTGCTGTCACTCCTGCTGAGGGGATAGGCTGGGAAACATGTTGAAGTCTGTGCATTCAAGAGGTTGGTATATAGAGAATGCTCTTAGATGCCCTTGTAACATATTTTATGTGGGGGACAGTAGCACATGTTTTAAAACTAGGCTGGTAGAACATATGAGACATATTACTGATACGAAAGACAACAGTTCTATAGCCGTACATTTGAATACATCTCACCATGGGTACAGTAGCGGGTTCCAAGGTGCTGTTTTTGAAAAAGTCTGTTCCCCTGATTGATGAAACTTTCATAAAAGGAAAATTGTTATGTACAGACTTAATGTATTAATATTAACTGTGATACTTTATTCCATAGGGGGTTACATGAGGAGTGTAATTGGAGGCTGTGTATTTAATTATGTAATTAGATGTTAATTGCTTCTTGTGATTAAGGCATATATTTCTGGTAATGTTTTAACCCTTGAAGGATTTGGCCAAGACATCAGAGTATAATAAACATGTGTAAATTACTGGTTGGTTGTATTTCTCTTTGCTATGTTCAGACATTTTATTTGTTTTGCTAAGAGTTTGTTGTATGTCTGGCCATTGTGTATGGCCTATCATGATTTTGTAGCAGTATACTGTTCACTTATTTATTTGGACTGTTGGGGGGGCAGATGTGAGTGTCATGGCTGATATATATATATATATATATATATATATATATATATATATATATATATATATATATACACACATATATATATATATATATATAGATAGATATAGATATATATATACACATGTACATATATATGTGTACATATATGTATGTGTATGTATGTGTGTGTGTGTGTGTGTGTGTGTATATATATATATATATATATATATATATATATATATATATATATATATATATATATATATATATATATACATATATATGCACACACACACACACACACTCCTCAGTATTTATTGGTAACATATCTATACATTGTTGCACACGTACATACTGGCTGTAAAGAAGGGTATGTTTGAGAAAACATCCTAAAACCATACAGCTGAGGTGGCTTTCTGGTAAATTGCTTTGACTATGGTGCTCAGGGTACAAGATTCAAGACCTACAATAGCTGTTTATTTTGTTGCTAGGCAGAACAAGGACTGTTGGATAAAGTGATTAAGGCAGTTTTGAGCTTTAAGTCTGTTTGCATGAGTTTGCATGATGGTAAGCAGTGCTAACTTATGGTTAAATGAATAGGCGCTTACACCATGTAAGCTTCACTTACCACTGTGCAAATCTGCTTAGCATTTACATTTAAGCAATGCTGAAACCTGCTAAGCACAGTTCAGCCCTGGTAGCCAGTGAAAAATTCCAGTCTGATAAAATAGCAGGGTAATGACATCTTTAATAGGTGTATTTAATTTCCTGTACATAACATGCTTCTATGTGCTGTCATTATAGTAGGAAGGGGTGTGACTATACTGTATAGGACACCTGGGTATGTAAGGGTAGTACCACAATTTTTTTCTCTTTGTATTTGTTTCATACATGGGTAGTATTCCGGGTTATATACAGTCACACTTGCATGTTACACCAGCTACAGTGCACTGGTTGACAAATATAGTTTAAAACATATTGTATCATTACTTTAGTACTTTTAACAGTGCTTTCCCAAGTAAGAGTAGATTGCAGATTGTAGTACTAGACCAAGTGTACTAGGCAGTGTACTGGTATTGTGATTGCTCCTTTGGGGGGGGGGGGCTGGTAAAGTTTGCACTCAATATGTCAACCAGTATGCTGGCAATATTTTTTGGCTTAGCCTAGGAGGTACCATTGTCTAGTAGCTCAGAACAAATCTTGGTATTGCCAGGGAGATTCTTTACATAACTGTATGAGGTCTTGTGGTTGTCTTTACTATGTGCTCTAATTATGTTGTCACAGCTAGCTTTGTAGTATTTGATGAGGGATCTCAACATTTAAATGAGGCTGATAAGGTTTTTTTCCAGTCTTGGGACTTCACCTTATTCCATATCAGTTCCTCCTTCTGTTGTACACTTTCTTTATGGCTGGAGACCACCACATCGCCTTCCTTTTTTTGCAGGTGAGGGTCCTGGTTCTATTGGCTATGGCAGTATCCATCCATTTGTGTATGTGTTCATACTACATTGTTGTTTGATTCAGCAGTCATGCAACTAGACTCCATTTGCATGGCTGCCATGAGGTTAGCCACATATGTTTTTATGAGGCCATAGTTAGCTTTGGACAGGCTTTTCATGGTGGTTACTTGTGCAGGGGGGAGGGCTGTGTATTTCTAAAGGTGATTAATTTGTGTTAAGATATAACAAGGGAGGAGTTGACTATTGGTGTAGAGCAACAGTCGCTCATGTTAGCAAGGACCAGGTCGATGTGATGGGCATGTGCATTGGTACATGAGTAGTTTTCCCAGTTAATGGTGGGGTAGTTGAAGTCAACCTGTATGAGAGTGATAGGTTGGAAACTAATATTCTCCAGGGTGTTTAGGGACATGGAGTGTGAGTCTTGGGACATGTTTGGGGACCTATCACAGGCTACAACCTGAACCACTGAATTACTCAATGTTAGCTACACCTGCAGGATCTGTAATGCATAATGTTGGTCTATCACGATGGAGGTGTGTGCATCCTTAATGAATATGGAAATACCATCACCTTTGGTGCGTCAGTAAAAGTTCTGCAGCCAAAAGTTGTGGAATGAGTTATAGGCTTGTACTGCAGGGGTGATTCCTGCTGTCTTTAACCAGGTCTCTGTTACACCACAGATGTCACTGTTCCCCATTTTAAGAAATACTTTCACTGAGTGCATTTTCAGATTTAGACTTCTAGTGTGCAGCAGCATGACCTTCAGATTGCATGTGTTTGTAGCTGTCATATATTTCTGTATATTTCTGTATATATATATATATATATATATATATATATATATATATATATATGTATGTATTTACTTTTCTATATATGTGTGTATGCATATACGTAGCTATAAAAGTGGATGTATAGCTGTATATATATATATATATATATATATATATATATATATATATATATATATATATATTATGTATAGATTTGTCCACATATATGCACCTCCATACATATATACATGTCACTAGATAGGTTGCAAACTGGCTCAAGGACAGAACCCACATGGTTAGAATTGCTGGAGCCATGTCAGCTCCAAACAGTTACAAGTGGCGTCCCACAAGGCTCAGTCCGGGGACCTCTCTTGTTCGGTATATTTTTCTCAGAGGTACAGGCCAACACGGAAGGACTGTAGCTGACCAAGTTCGCAGATGACTGCAAACTGGGTGCCATAATCGACTCTCCAGCCGACACAAGCATCCTCCGAAAGGGCCTCATAGAAACAGACAACTGGTGCCAGAGCCATGGCCTCAAGCTAAACGCCAAAAAGTGTATAGTCATCCCCTTTGGCAAAAACAAAGTGCCCACAAATTACCACATAGGTGGTAATGCATTAAGTACAGAAGAAGTAATTAGGGACCTGGGGACCCAAGTTGATAGCAATCTCTCATTTGACAACCACGTGACTAAAGTGGTTAGAAAAACATTTTATATAGCCCACTTAATCATGAAGGGATTCACATCTAGATCAGGGGAGGTCATCGTGCCTCTTTACTCATCCCTCATCAGGCCATAATTGAGTACAATGCCCCTTTTGGGATGTACCTTACCAGACAACTGCAGCAACTGGAAAGACCCCAAAAGTACCTCACCAAGAGGATCAAAGGGCTCAAACAGATGCCATATGCTGCCCAGTTAAAGAAACTCCAGCTCTACCCAGTGGCATACCGCCTGCTTAGAGGCGATCTGTGCCTGACGTATAAAGCCATGTCCAACCCGGAATTAATGGACATGCTGCACCTCAGAAAATCCAAATCCCATCGAGTTACGTGCTCGAGAGACTTGAACCTCAGCACTGAAATAAATAGGACATGCTGGAGGGACAGATTCATAACCCAGAGGCTCCCTTCACTCTGGAATAAAATCCCAGTCCAGGTTAGGCAGAGTCCCTCACTTGACTTTCTTCAAGAGGAATCTTGATGAGTGGATGGGAGATCTTAGGTTTACCCCGGGTATCACTTCTGTGTTACTGTTAGACAGAGGCACAGTATACTAACCTCGAAAAAGGGCATAGCAAAATTAATTTAAAATGGGTGGCGAAAGCCAAACACACTGTGGCTAGGCTTATAAATGTCCTAGGGCAGATAGCCTAGTATGAACCTATGAACCTATGTATATATATAGAGAACCTGACTAATTCTACAGTATCCTTTCCCTGTTGTTGAATGACTGTACTAACTGATATGTTTGGAATGCCATCACTATTTTATAGGACTCAGATGGTGTAATGGTACATTGTTTTGTTTGTAGTTTACAGGGCTTGACAGGTCTTATTATTTTATTGCAAGGCAGACTAGTTCTGCTGTGGAGGAAAGGATAAGGGCAATAATTAAAATAGGTCCCTAGTTTGGGCCCTTTCACCCCCATTTAGACAGCCTTTAGACAGTTTTGTTGCAGTAAGAGGTTCAGATTGTGGATCTGATATTCGACTGCACTACATATATATATATATATATATATATATATATATATATATATATATATATATATACATATATATACATATATATATATATATATATATATATATATATATATATATATATATATATATATGTATCTATATATATATATTTGTATATATATATATATATATATATATATATATATATATATATATATATATATATATATATATATATACAAATATGTAAATATATATATATATATATATATATATATATATATATCTGTGAGTGTGTGTACATACATACATATATATGCATATGTATATGTATATATATATATATATATATATATATATATATATATGTGTGTGTGTGTGTGTGTGTGTGTATATATCTCTATATATATATATATATATATATATATATATGTATATATTTTTCATATATATATATATATATATATATATATATATATATATATATTGATAAAATTTGTTTTAAGTACATACTGAGATATTTATATATATGCATGTATAGATTTTTATATGTATATCTCTACATATATTATGTATTAATGTTTATATATATATATATATATATATATATATATATATATGCATCTCCATACACGTATACATTTATATCTAAGTACAACACATGACTAATGTTAACAAACCATTTCCCTACTCTTGAATGACTCTGTTGCATGATATGTTTGAAAAAACAGCAGCCATAGCTGCACCTCGGATAGCTTAGTGATCAATTGCTGTGGCTACATTATGCAGGGTCCTAGGTTCAAGACTTGCAAGAGCTGATTATTTATTTGCTGGGCAGAGCAAGGGCTGTTGGATACAGCATAATTAAGGCAATTTTAAGCAGTTGTAAACAGGTTCACTTGGGTGTGCGCGGCGATAAGCAATGCTAACTTCCGGTTAACTAAGTTGACAGCCTTAAAATGCTTAACCTGTGTAGGCATTGCTTAGCACCTTGCAAACAAGCTTACTCCCACTTACTACTGCTTAGCCTTGCTTACCTGTGCACTAATTTATTTAAAAGAAAAGAAAAAAGGGGTGATAGGAAAGTGGTGTAAAAGGGGGCATGAAGAGGAAAATACAATATGAAAGCCAGCTAGGGATGTGTAGGATGCGTGTAGGGAAGGTCCATAGCTGTCCATTTCTTCTACTGTAACAGCTGTTCATATATACTGAATTTGGAGGTAAAGTTGGACACTCAAACCCCCTGAAAGACTGGGTTGAGGACAACAATAATGTCTTGTGAAACCAATTAGACCAGATTACATGTGTCCAGTGGACAAGTGTGCAAAATGGACAGCTATGTATGGGGTGACATTATTTTTGGGAATGGATGTTCCCCTTTATTTTTAAGGTGAGAGTGGGATGCTGGGGAAGGATACTGGGTATATTTGTGGAGGTAGGTTGGGTAGGAAGAGAGACAAGACAGACAAGATAGCATACAGGGGAGGTATATGACATATGTGGGGGGTTAAACACCTTGGATGAGGAGGAGTGTTTTTGGTAATCGGAAGCCCATGAGCCTCCAAACACATACAGTAGGACTGAGGTCCCCACCTGCTGGCAGTCACCACTGCACATTCACGACCCTGAAGGTGGCTGTGCTGGGGGCTGAGCAGGAGAGGCAGGCTGACTCCCTAAATGCACCATGCGGCCCTCAAGCTGCTATAGCAGGTCTACAAATTCCTTGCGGAGCTCGTTACGCACCAGACCCCGGGCAGGGCTTTTGGTGACAGGATCATGCCTGTGCCTGTGGGGGGTGAGCTCCATCCGCCTGAGGTGGTTCCACCCAAAGGTGATGCAGGACAGAGGTCCCAGGGTGGGTCCCAGATGTGCTGGGGCCTGGTGCCACAGTCAAATGAGGTGGAAGAGGCAGATCTACTTGAATAGGCGTTCCCAGATGTGCTATGATGTTGCTGTTTTAGAACATATGTTGGCTAGTAATGGTAAACACATTCCAGGATTAGTTACAACAGCATGCATAAGTATTCCCATTAACCCAGAACAACAGATTTGGAATATTTGCATAGCAAACAGAACACATGCATATATGGAACCACAGTGGGCATTACACTGGCATGGAGGTTACATTGATAGCAAAAGGCCACCAATTATAGTGTTTGAACATGGAACATTAGTTGGGATACATTTCAACATTTGTAGAACAATAGGACACATGTCCCAACAGTAGATTTGGTGGAAAACATACCCATTCATTTATGTGTTTAGATTATTGGTGAAGATAAGGTGGGGAAAAGAGAGCGATGTCAATTAACAAATTTAGATTCTTGCAGTGGCCACAGCTTTAATGATCATTGCTCTAATCATTACTGTACAGGTATTATTACAACAACTTATGGCCTTGGGTTGGGCAGTGGTATGTTTGTACACAGTGTATAATTACAGCCTTCTTACAGCTACGTTATACCTTCTCTTACCTGGAAGATCTGTGGAGGGAATGCTTGTTAATACCATATTCACGTAATCAGGGTTACATATGTGCAGTCATACTGTGTGTGTGTGTGTGTGTGTGTGTGTGTGTGTGTGTGTGTGTGTGTGTGTGTGTGTGTGTGTGTGTGTGTGCTACTGCCATACTCTGCCTTGATTTCTATCAGTCACCCTGGTTGTTGGTAGCAGGGACCAGTAGTTTCCACAGCATGACACTTTTGAATATTTCTTGGGAGAGACCACTTGGTGTATGTACTTATCTTGCTGTCATTTGCATCCTTGGGGTTGGACCATGGGTGCTGGACACAGTATAACTACAGCCTTCTTTTAGCTACTTTATACATTATCTTACCTGGAGGACCTGTGGAGGGAATGTTTGTTAACACAACCTGACTGTTTCTTCCCATATTCACAAAGTCAGGGTTACATTTGTGCACTCATACTGTGTGTGTGTGTGTGTGTGTGTGTGTGTGTGTGTGTGTGTGTGTGTGTGTGTGCACACATGTGTGCTTGTGTGTGTGTGTGCGTGTGTGTGTGTGTGTGTGTGTGTGCGTGTGTGTGTGTGTGTGTGTGTGTGTGTGTGTGTGTGTGTGTGTGTGTGTGTCTACTGCCATACTCTGCCTTGATATCTATCGGTCACCGAGGTTGCTGGTAGCAGGGACCAGTAGCTTTCACAGCATGAAACTTTTGAATATTTCTTGGGGGAGACCACTTGGTGTGTGTACTTATCTTGCTGTCATTTGCAATCTTGGGGTTGGACCATGGGTGTTGGACACAGTATAACTACAGCCTTCTTATAGCTACTTTATACCTTCTCTTACCTGGAAGACCTGTGGAGGAAATGTTTGTTAACACTACTTGACTGTTTCTACACATATTCATAAAATCTTAGTTGAAATTATGCATACAGCTTACTACCACTCCCAGGATGCCAACTGTGGCTGTTTCTGCTAAAAATACAACAAGTTTGTGATTCATCAGGAGGAGTTATTGAGAAATTGTTGTTTTTTCTTAGAATGATTTCTGTCTCATTCTCTCTTTGTTGTACAATCTGACCTTGTAATTACAACATTCTTATACATACATTCCTACACATACCTTTTGACATAGCAGAGTGTGGAAAACAGTGGTTAACAGATTACTATTCAGATATCAGATATTGATGCATGACATTTTTCATATCAGTTAATCTTGTGTCTTACATAGGCACTAACTTTGTCAGATGAGACTTGATTGTTTAATGCTTTCAGAGCAATAGTTTGCTATGCATAACCTGTACACATTTCAATTCATACCATATCAGAGTAAACACAACCAGTCCAGGGTTTTTAATTTTACTGACAGGCAGTTACAGTTTTATATATATATATATATATATATATATATATATATATATATATATATATATATATATATATAGCCTATATGAGACTATTACTGTAATATTGTCTGGTTTATGCGGTACAAACCATACCCATTTTTAATACTGCCAGGTGGAATTGTACTCCTTTATATTTATTTGGTATGAATACTGCAAGTAGATTGTTACTCACCAGCCTCCCGACGCAGCCTTTGCAACCTGCTGGCATGGGCTTCCTGGTTCACAGCCCACTCAGCTGGAGCAACATTTATGCATACCTATCCATCACATACACAGGCTGGACTTTGGTAAACAGTTATTGGTATGAATACTTACACATGCTAGGGACATCACCTCACTGCTGTGCTTCTTGGACCCACTGGTCCAAGAGCTCCCTCTTCCTCCGCTTCAAATCAGCATATTGGTGCCGGACCTGCTCACCAGTCCGAGGAATGCCAGTGGCACTGGTGAGGTCATGGGGGAGACTTTCCCAGGTCTCTGCTTTATATTGACAGCCTTGGTACTGGTCATGCAGCAGTCTCATATCATGGTTTTTAACAAGGAGTCCTACTATGACCTTGGACTCCTGTATGCCACAGCACTGTGCCTGAAAGTGCATGCCCTCTCCAACACTTGCCATACTGCCTACAGTGGGGAGCTACGACCAGTTATGAGCTGTATTCCCACCTGCTAGATTTAAATATGGCCAATTTCCTGCCCTTTGCTGTGATTGGACAGTTTTGAATATGCTCAGCTAATCTAAGCTATGGGCAAACCTGCTAACTAAGGTTGGCAGTGCTTAAAGGGGCAGGTTCAGCACTGCTTACCAATGGGCAAATCCACTTAGCTGGGCTACTCATTGCTTAGCATTCATATTTAAGCAATGCTCACATCTGGTCAGCATATCTGTGCAATGCTTAGCATTGCTTATGTTTTATTTTACAGACTGTCAACTGTATGGGATTAATTCATCATTCCTGACATATTATAATTTTGTTTACCTTCCCTGACATCCCCCAATGTGCTTTCATTACATTTATTCTTGTGTGACTATACTGTATGAGGCACTTGTGTTTATATAGGTTCATAGGTTAGTACTAGGCTATCGACCCTAGGGTCTTTACAAGCCTAGCCATAACAATTCCCTGGCTATTTCTTCCCACAGTATTTCCTTCCCTGGACCCCTATCTATCAGGGTGACTGACGTGATCCCCAGGGTGAATTTCCTATCTCCCATCCAGTCATCAAGGTTTCAAAGTTTATAGTTTCATAGTTTAGCACTAGGCTATCTGCTGTTTTTCCCAAAGGGGATGACTATACATTTCTTGGCATTCAGTTTAAGGCCGTGATTCTGGCACCAGTTGTCTGTTTCGGTGAGGCCTTTCTGTAGGATGTATGTGTCAGCTGGTGTATCGACTATGGCGCCTAGTTTGCAGTCATCTGCGAACTTTGTCAGCCACAACCCTCCCATGTTTGCTTTCACATCTGAGAAGTAAATGCCAAACAAGAGGGGTCCCAGGACAGAGCCCTGTGGGACACCACTTGTGACTGGCTTTGAGTCTGACATGGCTCATGCAATCTTGACTTTATGGGTTCTGTTTTTTAGCCAGTTTGCAACCCATCTTGTGACATATGGATTTACTTTTAAGCTGTTTAGCTTTTCTATGATCCCCGAGTCGGGTATTGTGTCGAAGGCTTTAGACAAGTCCAAGTAGTCTGTATGAACTGCCTTGCCCTCATCAATGGCTCTAGTGACTGTTTCAAAAAAGTCAACCAGGTTCAAAAGGCAGGATCTGCCTTTTACAAAGCCAAACTGGGTGGGATCAAGTGTCTGTAGGTCCCCAATGTCATTGTTTATGAGTTCCATAATAATTCTTTCCATAGCTTTGCAAACCAGGCTGGTCAAGCTTATGGGGCGGTAGTTCCCAGGGTCTGTAGTGGAGCCTCCCTTGTGGAGTGGTACCACTGTTGCTGTACGCCAGTGTTCAGGTACATATCCTGTAGTAAGGCTAAGGTTAAATAACATTTTTATATGCGGGTTTAGCTCCTCTTGGAGTTCACGTATCACGCAACCAGGGATACCATCAGGTCCCATAGATGCTGTGTTTTTTGCTTTGTTGAGGGCGGTTCTGACCTAGACATCAGAGATGACAGGGAGGTTACATTCAGCTGGGATGAGTATTTCTTCTTTTGGAGGTGAGGGAGGGGAGAAATTTGCACTGAACCTGTCTGCCAGAATGTTGGCAATATCTGTGGGTTCGGTAAATTTTTTGTCATTGTGTACTAACTCTGAGCATATCTGAGTGTTTCCTACCAGGTTTCTAACATAACTGAAGAATGCCTTGTGGTTATCTTTAGTGTCCTTGGCGATTTTTCTCTCAAAGTTGGCCTTGGATATTTTTATGAGAGAACGTAGCTTTCTACTAGTGCTGATCAGAGATGCCTTCCCTTTATGGGATTTTGCTCTGTCTTGCAGTAGCTTCCTTCTTTGTTTTACAATTTGTTTATGGCTGGGGTCCACCAGACAGGATGCTTTCCTTTGGTGGAGAGGGTCTTGGTTTTATTTGGGATTGCACGATCCATGCATTCTTGGAGATGTCCGTAGAAAGCATTTGTGTAGGATTCAGCATTGTGGGATGTGGTTTCCATTGGCCCTGAGGGCTTAAATGATACCATCTCAGTCTTGAGAAGTGTAAAGTCGGCTTTTGAGAAGTTTCTCACTGTAGTCTTTTGTGTTGGGGGTGGAGGTGGTAAATGTATATCCAGGGTGATTAGTTTGTGGTCAGATCTCACCAGTGAGGGCAATACTTCCGGTGTGGAGCATTTTGTCCCCATGTTTGTGATGATCAGGTCTAGTATATTATCCCCCCTTGTGGGAGAGGTGACTATCTGTTCCATTGCATTTGAGTTTATGAATTCCAGGAACCTTTGGGCTAGGGTGTTAGGGCTAGAATAGTGCACCCAGTCTATGTTAGGGTAGTTGAAGTCTCCCAATATGATGGTATTTGGTGAGACATTCATATCTTCCAATGTCTTCAGGAAGGCAGAGTGGGGTTCTTGAGATTGGGAGGGTGGTCTGTAACATGCAACCAGTTGTATAGCAGTTTTGCCTACGGTTAGCTGCACCTGGATGGTCTCCGATGCTTCATGAGTTGCCACTAACCTAGAGGTGTGGGTATCCTTGATGAATATGGACACTCCCCCTCCCTTTGTGGTTCAGCCCGGGTTTTGGGGCCGAAAAGCATGATACAAGGTAAAGCCTGGTGGCGCTGGGGTGCTCTCAGGAGCCTTGAACCAGGTCTCGGTTACAGCGCAGACATTGATGTTCTCCATACTGAGAAGTGCTTCGAGAGCCTGCATCTTGAGATTTAAACTTCTGGCGTTGAGCAGCATTACCCTTAATTTTTTTCCATTTTTGTTTTCTAAGGAGGTGGGTTCATCTTTTCAGCCTTGCCTAAAAAAGGCACTATGGGGGTGGCAAGAGCCTTAGCCAATATCCGTAAGCCCAGTGGTGATAGGTGCAAGCCGTCCCTTGCGAAGCAGCGTGGCTTGTCCAGCATGTCATCCCAAGCAGACAGACATTGGATCCCCCTAGAATGACACCAGTAATTGAGCCAATTATTAAAGCTGATCATCTTGTCTTTGTATTGTGGCATCATTCTTGGTGAGGGCAGGATGCTGCTCAGGGTCAGGGTCATACCAGCCTGGGCTACATAATCAGAGAGCTCCTCAATGTCTCTTTTCATGTAGTCCAAGGAGGTATGTCTCAGGTCATTCACGCCGGCATGGACAATGACAGAGTCATATTTGTACATGCTTTTGAGTGACCTGAGTGCGTGTGTTATATGGCGGATCCTAGCCCTCAATAGGCAGCTTACCGTTACCCTCTCCTTGCTCATCCTGGTAAGTGGGACGTCAGTGTGTCTGACTATAGAGTTACCTATCACTAGTGTATCAGGCATAGTGTTTGGCCTTAAGGGCTGTGATTTATTGACACACCAATTTATTGAAGTATGTGTTGCATGTGTTATGTTTTGAGGTGGTGGATTTTTGGGTGTCTGCTTTGGGAGCCTCTGTTGTTTTGGTAAGTTTTTAATAGAGCCTCCGAGTATGTTTTTGTGTTATTATGTGCTTGATTTGCAGTTGGGGTAGGTCTATGTGTGACTGGGTTTGTTGTGTGTGTGGTTACCTTCTCCTCCTGTCTGGTCTTGCCAGTCCTGAGTTGAGAGAGTTCAGCCTCCAGTTTGGCTATATAGTTGCATCTCTCACATGTATTCGTGTTTGTTAGGAGGACGAGAGGGTTGTCTGTGTACATGACACAATTATAGCATTGTCTCAAGATTCCCAGATTAACCAGCTGAGCAGGAGAAGATGCTAGCAATCTACCACTCGACATGCTAGAATATTATAAGAGAGTGCTGTGCCTTTAAGGGAAGTGGTTGGGGTGGTAGGTGGATGTAGTGCTACTTCAGTTTGAGAGTGCTTGCTTAGAAGAGTAGCTTAGAGAACAAGTGTTATGCTTATAATATAACGAGTAGACTGGTTATTCTAAGAGTAGAGCTTTCTAAGGGAAAATTTGAAGAGCAGACTTGGCGGAGCCAGGAAAAGTTTAACCCTGTTTAACCGGCGCTGCGCTATGTGCACAATCGCGCAAAGCCGCGCTAATGCGGATTTTAAACAGGGAACTTGAAAATAGCTAGAAATGGTCCAAAACAACCAATTATTACAGCTCTTATGCTGAGGTCACTTCCTTCAGGGACAGATAGGCTGCTCAAGGCTCCCCACTCCCACTGGTAAGCAAAGAAACTTCCTTCTTATCCAAGTAAGGTAATGGACAACACAGGAACTACACCACAGCCCAGAATACAGCAAAGCCTGTAAACTAGTCTAAACTAGTCGAGGAGAGGTGGGAAAACAAGGATTATTTTTTTTTTTTTTGTTTTTAGATAGAAAACACTCAGAAATACAGAAGGCAGCAATAAATCAGTTACACAGGCTAGCACACTTTAGTGGGCAGCCTCAATAGTTAAATTAAACAAACAAACACAGATTTTCGATTAATTTTCGACCAGGTAAACTTTTAAGTGCAGATACTATAAAATGCAGCAAACAGTTAAAAAACAGTATAAGCTTGTTTAAAATAAGCAAGAGAAGGAATTCCAAGTAAAAAACAGAAAAAAAATACTTAAATCTGGAAAGTAGTCGCTTTTCTCAGTTCTCTGTAGCTAGGACCACTCTGCAGGACCACGTGGAGCTGTCTCTGAGTAGTATAGCCTTTTGAAGAGGGCCAAAGAGGCACTCTGCTTGACATGTATGGGCAGTCTATTCCAGAGTCTGGGGAGTCTCTGGGTCAGGAACCTATCCCTCCAGCATGTTTTGTTCATTGTGATCACAAGGTTTAGATCCCTGGAGCATGTGTCTCTGAGGGATTGGAATTTCATTAAGTGTAGCATGTCCTATAGCTCTGGGATTGACATGGCCTTGTATGTTAAGCAGAGATCACCTCTGAGTAGATGATATGTGACAGAGTATAGGTGGATTTTTTTTAGACGGTCAGCATAGGGCATCTGCTTTAGGCCTGAGATTCTTTTAGTGAGGTATTTCTGCGGCCTTTCCAGTTGTTGCAGATGTCTTGCAAGGTTACATACCAAATGGGGCATTGTATTTTATAATGGGTCTAATGAGAGATGGGTACAGTGGGACAATGACCTCCTTTTTTCTGGATGAAAAGCCCTTAGTGATGGGGTGTGCCACATAGTAGGATTTCCTGACTGTTGTGGTGATGTGGTTATTGACGGTGAGACCACTGTCCACCTGTGTCCGTAAGTTGCTTATCACACTTTTGGTGTTTAGTGTACTGCCACCTATGTGGTAATTCATGGATACATGTTTTTCCCAAAGGGGATAACTATACATTTTTTGGCATTGAGCTTGTGCCTATGGCTCTGGCACCAAGCATCTGTTTCTGTAAGGCCCTTTTGTAGAATATCCACATCATTTGGGGATTCTGTAATGGCTGCCAACTTGCAGTCATCTGCGAACTTAGTTGGATAGAGATCCTTAGTGTTGGCCTGTACTTCAGAGAAGTAGATGCCAAACAACAGCGGTCCCAGTACTCAACCCTGAGGTACTCCACTTGTCACTTGTCTGGAGCTGGATTTGGAGTCGGCTATTTTTACAGTGTGGGTTCTGTCAGTAAGCCAGTTGGCAACCCATCGAGTGACATAAGGATCAATGCCCAGCTTAGTAAGTTTATCTATGATTCGAGAGTGGGGGATGGTGTTGAAGGCCTTGGTGAGGTCCAGATATGCTCTGTGTCCCACCTTACCCTTGTCCACGGCTCTGGAGACTGATTCAAAGAAGTCAATCAGGAGACATGATTGGCCCTTCACAAACCCAAACTGCTTGGGGTCCAGTGTTTGAAGGTTGCCAATGTCTTTGTTTATTAGTTCCATGATAATACATTCCATGGCCATGCAGATCAACCTCGTCAGACTGATGGGATAGTAGTTCCTGGGATACAAAGTGGATCCCGCCTTGTGGAGTGGGATAACTGTAGCTGTGCGCCACTCAGTGGGCACGAAGCCTAAGGTGAGGCTATGATTAAACATGACACTTAGGTGAGGTGCCAGTTTATTTTGTAGTTCATGTAATACACAGCCTGGGATGTCGTCTCATCCCATGGATGCTGTATTCTTAGCTTTGGAGATTGCGTTTTTTACCTGTGTGGCTGCTATTACTGGAATTTGGCAATCTTTCGGTATTGAGATGGGCCCTTTAGGGGGTGAGAGCGGGAGGAAGTTTGCAGTGAATCGATCTGCCAGGATATTGGCAATGTCACTGGGATCAGTATACTTAATGCCATTCTGTTGTAGCTCAGAGCAGATATGAGTATTGCCATTTAGATTCTTGACATAGCTATAGAATGCCTTGTGGTTGTCTTTGGAATCTTTGGTAATTTTATTTTCATAAGCTAAGCTACAGGGGGGGATTTCACAACTTTATTACACTGACACCTCACATCTGGACCTACTACACTACTCTGGTTTACAAATATATGTTATTTACTACCTAATTATTAAAAAAATAAATTATGTACTGCTTTCACATGTAAAATGCAAATGGGCTTTACTGGGGATCGAATCAAGAGCACCTACTTGCAAAGTGAACACTCTAACCACTTTTCTATTTCCACCTTGATATGCTTTGAAGTATATACCTATTTAGTTCCTTATGCTGTGTTAGTTAGGCTGAGCAGAGCTGTGCGATGTGCACACCTGCTCAGCTACTCTTAAACTTTATTGCGGACTGAAAAAAAATGAAACTGTTGTGCTTTACTTTTGTACGCACATTAATTTCTTCAACATTATCTGTGGGGGGCTGTGCTTTTAAAACGGTGATGACATGACAGGCTTTGCATTTGAGAGGTATGCTCCATGGACACTGACAGTGTCCAGCATACCTCTCAACTGTACAGATTGTCACAGAATGCCCAGATATTTGCCTTATATTTTTGGTCCATTTTTCATACAAGTGTGGCTTTCTGGCAGATTAGTGGCAAAGCATTAGAGACTGTGTTAGGAAATAATGACAGACATTTGAGTTTTGCACTTCACACCCTTTGTGGACTTTGTGCTAATATGAAGCCTGTCATTCTATTGACTTTATACGTTTGTGAGAGCAATATCTCATATTTGTCCCTTATTTACTATGGCTTTGTCCAGATTTCTTGTCCGGTTGACAAGTAATGGTGTCCAAGGACACTCTCCCTATATTTAAATTGCTGTACAGCAATTATGGAGTGCAGGGGGCATGTGTATACTGAGATCAGTGCTCTCAGACACACCCCCTGTGTTCATGCACAGATCGGTGTCTGTTTTAGAGCACAGTAGCACACCTTTATGAATATGCATGGCGCGCTGCCATGCTGCATGGGAACAGTCCCTTCCATGCAAGAATAACTATTCTTGCATGGAAGTTTGCTGAATCCCAGGGAGTGTTATTAGATGATATGATGTTAAATGAGGGGGAGATGGGTATAGTTGGCTGTGTAGGATGGAAGAACATGAGCTTTGTTTTATTGGGATTCAAGATTAGTTGAGAGTTGCTCAACTAAGTTTTGAGTGAGGAGAAAGTATTTTGAGTTATTTGTAGTTCCTGTAAAGATGGGGCATTACAGATTAAGGTGGATCTGTCTGCATACTGAACGATAGTGGTGAGTGATGCTGCTGTGTGGAGTTTGTTAGTGAATAGTGTGAAAAGTAAGGGGCCCAGTATGGATCACTGGGGGATATCTAAGGTACCAGGAATAAGAGTACTGCTTGCTTCCTTTCATCTAGATAGTTTTGGAAGCATGCAAGAGTTTCTTCAGATAGATTTAGATCAGAGAGAGAGGATATATTAGTTTGCTATGTGAAACTATATCAAAGGCTTTTGACAGATAAAGAAATATGGAGGATATGAAGGGACCATTATTTCTCTGTAGGCTGACTGTATTAGTAAAAGACATCAGAGCAGTAGTAGTACTTTGGTAGGGACGAAAACATGTTGGGTATTGGTTAGGAGTTTGTTAGTTTGTAAGTAGTACATGATTTTCATGTGGATACATCTCTCTAGAATCTTAAAAAGGGTGATAGGATTGCAATGAGTCCATAGGTCAGTTGAATCGCCTCCTTTGTATAATAGTATTATATGAGCTATTTTCCATATGGTGTAGATTTTATGTTCAGAAATGGATTTGTTGATCAGTATGGCTATTGATATGCAATAGCATCGGTGGCAAGTTTGAGGAAATCAGCTGGCAGATTATCAGCAGCTAGGGTATTGGGCCTTATTTATTAAGTATTTTTTTTAATTATGCCAATGGAGACAGGTTGTTGGGAAAAGGCATTGATATTGTCCCCTGGATTAGGTGTAATAGAAGAAGGGGTGGTGATTTACTGTGTAGAAAGTGCAGGTATAGTCTCAGTAAAAAAATGTATTAAATTGCTTTGCTATATCATCAGAGTTATAAGTAACAGATGGGGAGGGTGTTTGGCTTTTCCTGGAAGAAGTATATTATTAATAGCTGCCCAGAACTTTTGTGGATTATACTGGCGCTTGACTTGGATCTCCTGATAGCATTTACTTTGTCTTGTTTAATTCAACTTTTTGTCTTGTTCCTTAGTTCATGAAAAGCTTGTTTTATAACCTGTGACCTAGTTTTGTACCACTGCTCCCAGGCTTTCTACCTTGGTTTTAGCATTGCTCTAGAGTATTTGCTTAGCCATGGTGCTGTTTTGGACTTTATTCTTATGGTTCTAAAAGGGACCTGTGAGTCTAGGATGCTTAGAAAGGTAGTATTTAAGTATTCTACTGCATCTAATGGGAGTTGTTTAAGTGGGGTCCAATTACACTGTTTTAGGATAGATATGAATTTATTGGGATCAAACTTTTTTTTGTTCTGGATTGTAAGGACATTTGTTTGCTTTGATGGGTTTGTACATTGCCTGAGTAGGAATGTTGGGTTATGGTCACTAAGGCTGTCTGGGAGGTAGCCTGTGTGACAGGACATGGTTGCTCTGTTTGTAAGTGTCCAGTCCAACAATGAGTGTTTATTAGATGCTTTGTCAATTCTGGTAAGAGTTTGGATGATTTGACTAAAACCATAGAGGTTAATGTGATTACTGGGGTTGTGGGAGCTACAGGTTAACCAATCTCTGTTAAAGACTTCCAGAATTATTGTTTCCAGGGTAGTGTTTTGGTTGCTCAATGTAGCATGCTTTCCAGAGTGAGGATGTGGGAATATGGACTTCTATTACATTTATTTGTTTTCTTGAGTTAGTTTTTAGTTTGGTAAGGATCATTTCTGTATTGTTAAAGATGGGGATAATTGTAGAGGGATTCAGCACTTCTAATGTTAAGTGATTTTTAAATAGAATGGTGACCCCACCTCCCCTTTTATTTTTTTCTATTAACTTTGTAAATACTGTACCCTGGAGCAAGGATTTCATTGTTGGTGATTTCAGGTTTTACCCATGTTTCAGTAAGTAGTACAATATCTGGTGAGTACAGTGAGAGACTAGCATGGAGTTCATTTTTTTATTTTTAATGCTTCTGATATTAATGTTTAACAATAGGAGATCTGCTGTCTTCCTGGGGAGGTTTAGAAGAGGCTGAGTGTTGTTATTTTGGGCTAGTGAAAAGTGGGGGATAGATGTTGGGCCAGGATTGGGGTGAACGTCACCACTTAGAGATAGCCTGTATGTTATATTAATTATTGTTGTTATTAGCTTTTCGATGTACCTGTTGTATCTCAAAGAGACCTTAGGGTTTTTTCTTGAGGGAGTACTGTGTACAGACCATATAAATGAATGTTGTATTAAAGAGGGAGGAGGATATGTGGAGGCTGTTGGAATTAGATTGCTGTGGGTGAGAAGTGGGAATGTCTTGGTAGTGTAGTGTGTCATTTAGGTTAGTATGGTAGGAGGTGAGTAGAGCAGCTGAAGCTTGGACTATAACCAGTGAGGTTTGTAAGAGTAAAATTTTTATACAATAGGATTTGTGGATGTTAGCTGCTAACTGGTTTTACTGTGTGGAATTAATAGTATAGTGTTGCAGTTAGGTGGTTTTGTTAGGTTATGATATAGGGGAAGGAGGTGGGTGTATGTAAATTAGTATTGTGTTTTTATAACTGGGTCTACTTTGTGATAGGCTGCTAAAAGTAATGAGCGTGGTGTAGGTCACAATAAGTTTAAGAGGTGTGGGGGGTGGGTGGAAATTGGGGGTAGGGTAGGGGAATTTAATGTGCCTGAGTGGAGCGAAGGACAAACAGAGCAGGAAGAACCAGGCTACCAATGAAATGCACTTACTGAAACAATCAACAAGTGAGTTTAGGCAGGTCAGTACCAGCACTGTTCTATGAAACAGGTAACTATGTCTGTCAGTTGACCTGGGTTATGTACGAAGCTCCTTATGAGACACTATTAAACAAACTTGTCACAGGCTGAAATATCTGCATTGGCTATAGACTTCACTTATTCTAGGGGCTAGCAAACGAGAAAAGGAACACACAAATAGGTGTCCTGTAGTGCACTTTTGTCATCTAAACTATAAGATCATCTATTTTTTTGTTTTTTTATTTTTACATTTGTTGACCGGGCTAGTCTAGCTGGATACATGTCCTTTTTCAGTAGAGGCCCGAGGAGAAAAGCTCCAGTAATAATACAAGTAAACTCACTACAATTAGCTAAAAATATTACATTGTAAAGAATATAACAAACAGTAAAACAAAAGTATATACATGTTAGTAGAAAAAAAATTTATTAGGTAATGATAGCCTGTGATAGCATTAACAGGAGAACTCTGAGTTAGTTGCAGTATTCTCTCCAGCAGGGAAGAGTGATACTATGTAACAATGTTATACAGATACACTGGGAGCCTCTCCCAATATACAGACAAAAAAGGTGTGTGGGGGACTCAGCAGCAATATGCCGTCTCGGTTAGTGTGCACACCAATCAATACAACAGGTTATATACCACTACAGTTCATATGCGTAGAGAAAATTATAGTATAAACATACATTTGCCTGTTAGTGGTAAAATCAATGTCTTCTCCAGCTTAAAGGGATTGTAGTTGTCTGCTGTGGATGCCGTTGCTTGGGCACTGGTGTACAGTGATATTGTTTTAGACTGCAGCACAAGCCCAGCATTAGTTTGTCTGTTAGTGGTAAAATCAATGTCCTTTCCAGCTTAAAGGGTCACATTGATTGCAACTGTCTGCTGTGGATGCCGTTGTTTGGGCACTGGTGTACAGTGATATTGTTTTAAACTGCAGCACAAGCCCGGCATTAGTTTGCCAGTTAGTGGTAAAAATCAATGTCCTTTCCAACTTAAAGAGCCATATTGATTTCAATTGTCTGCTCTGGATGTTGTTGTTTGGGTACTGGTGTACTGTGATATTGTTTTATACTGCAGCACAATACCAGCATGTTAATGGTAAAATCAATGTCCTTTCCAGCTTAAAGGGCCATATTGATTGCAATTGTCTGCTGTGAATGCCATTGTTTAGGCAATGGGTGTACGTTGATATTGTTTTAGACTGTAGTGCAAGCCCAGTGTTAATAGCACACACACTGGCTGAGGGACACTGTGGGATCCAAGTACACTGATCAGTAATTTGAAAGAACACAAGAAATGAAAAGAAAAGATAAGCAAGCATATTTATATAATCAGTACAAAGCACTAGAAGAAGATAAAATAATGTAAAACTAAAAAAAAACTTTTCAAGAAAACTGGAGATATTAAGGGAAACATTTAGGTAAGAAATAGGCATGGTAAAAGACATTGATAGCATGTTCATAACTGAAGTAGAAGGTATGAAGAAGAAGCAGAACAGCTATAAAAAAGGACCCTAAAATTAATGCTATATGTGATGATATGTTCTCTTATCTTGAGCTACATACCCTAGATAATGAAGTTGAACTGCCTCTAGAAAACTGCAGAAAGTGATGGTATTCCAGTTAAATTGTTTAAAATTCTGAAAAATGTAGTTGAAACAGTAGCAAATTCAGGAAACATGATCTGGCAGTTAGCACAGAGGATTAAATCTATGAACTCAAAACAATCTGCTTCTTGTAGTTCATGGGTTGAGTCTTTCATTTTACATCCAGGATTTAGTCTTTCATTCTATATCTGTGTACTGTATGACTCCCAGTAAGTCATTTAACAAGACAGTACTAGTGAGATGGTCTAAATAAGGCCCATATAGGTCAGTTCTCTACCCTGGAGAAAATAAAATAAAAAATGAAAATAAAATAATCAGAACACTGGCAACTGCTTTAGAAAATGCCAACTCTAACATTCCAGCCTCCCCCAAAAGTCCAAGCTAAGGACTGCCCATATTGTTAAACAATTGCTTTTATTTTGCATGCTATTAAGATAATGCTTAAGATACTGAACAGGAGACTCCAGCAGTACATGGATCAAGAACTGCTAGACAGACAAGCTGAATTTAAAAAGGGATAAGGCACAAGAGATCAAACTGTCAGCATTCACTGAATAATAAGGAAAGCAAGAGCGTTCCAGATATATTTACTTCAGTTTTTAAAGCCTTTGACTATTTGCAGCATAACAAACTGAGGCACATTCTTAGAGACACCAAGTTACTTGTATTTATTTCTTGATAAATATGTATGAGGATCAAGATGCAACAGTTAGAACCATAAGTGAAATAACTGGGTCAAGATAAGACTGCATATTGTTACCGAACTTGTTTAATGTATAAGCCGAATTAAAAATTCAGCATTCAAAATGCTGGGTTAGCCGAATCAAATGCTGGAATCAAAATTGCTGGGAAAAATATTAACTGCCTCAGCTATATTGATAATACAACTCTAATGTCTGCTCAGTGTGAAAAAAAACCTAATACTATGTCATTTATCTGATCAATTCTTTACAAACAACAGATGACGTGGCAGCAATAAGGTGTTTCATTTTCTTGGGCTTAAGGACCTTATCCACAAAATTAAAAGACACTTGTTACATGGATAGAAAGCTATGGCAAATCTTCATAAGGTTCATAGGCTCATAGGTTCATAGGTGTGTACTAGGCTAATGGCCCTAGAGCCTTTACAAGCCTAGCCCACAGAAGTGCCCTTGCATCATGCCGTCCGATGTTAGTTATTTTACAAACTGTTTGCTCTTATTATTTCCATCCTTTATACCTAGATCATGACTGAAAAGGGTCTATGGATTAGCTTGGTTACCTGTTAATAAAATAATCAATAAATAAATAAATAAACATTAATGAGCAAAGACATCACATTGAAAACAAAGATCCATAGAGTAAAAGCTATGTTTTTCCAAGTAACAACACATAGCTGTGAAAGCTAAAGTATACGAATGTATACTTGCAAAATCAATATTACTGATCTGCTGTGTTTGAAAAATAAACTAGAATACTATCAACTGTAAGAAGACCAGTTCAATCAATACTTAAACACATAAACCTAGATTGTTCATTGAAAGGTCTTATATTAAAAAAAAAACTCTTTGACCACATAATGCGAAAACAAGATTCGCTATTGAAGACAATGCCAACAGGAAAAACTGAACTTAAAAGGAGAAAGTAGCAGCTAAAATGCTAATGAATATGAATTTGCAAGAACTGTAGCAGTTGTTGACAAACAGGTCTGGTGTGATAATATCCTTGATGTCATGAAACATTAAATTTCAGTAAATAATTAGATGATGGCAGTAACAACTGTATCAGAACAGGTACTCTTTGGATCTATATCATAAAAGAAGCTGCATTTCTAACTGTCTAAACTGGTACTCATTGGAACAGTGCTTCAGTGAGTACTATAACCCAGGGTGTAGTCAGGCACATACCATATATGTTACCACGGATCCACTTCTGATGATCGAATTTCCAAAATCTCGAAACGCATATGATCGAGACCACATGTTCGAGATTTCAGAAACTCGAACATCAGAAATTAAAAAAAAACAAAAAAACATGTAAACATGTTTTTTTCAGGGCCGCAAGCCCCCTGCACCCCCACACTCCCCTACTTAAATATACTAACTCTTAGAACGTGCTACAGTGGGGGAAAGGGAAATCTCCCATTCCGTGTTTCAGCAAACACTGCTGAACGAGAGATTTCCCTGTTCCCTGATGTAGCGCAATCTCCGAGTTAGTATATTTAAGTCTCAGGAGTGCAGAGGACTTCCCCCTACAGAATCCCTCACCCAAAACAGTTACACACTCTATTAACCCCCCCCCCTACAGTTGTTCGAGTTTCTGAAACTTGATCATATGGTCTCCACCATATGAGTTTCGAGATTTCAGAAACTCGATCAACTGAAGTGAACCCATTACCACAAATACTTTTAAAAAAATAATGCACTGAATTTGTGAAACATGCATTTAAACTATGAAAGGGCGCCTTAATATATTTTTCACATTTTTTTCACAATATCAGCTTTGCAGTGTTGAAAAGGTATGCACTGTCAGGAGTGTGGATGGAGGCTGCTTTTGGGAAGATGGTGCTTATTTCCAAAAATCCTGGCTATGATACCAAATAAAGCATAATCTCTGTATAACTCTCTGTTAGATGTGAAGTTCTGGGGTCCTATCTTTAAATATAATATGTGTCAGTGTCACAACTAATAGCCTAGCTGCATGCACAATCATGTGAGCTATGTGCAATTTTGTGACTGAATTTTTACCCTATTACAAGGGAAACCACATACCACTGTGTCAAACTGAAGCATGTGTCATAACCTGATTTATGCATGAGTGTGTTAGGATTGGTACTCCAGTGTCCTGTATCACAATATAAGCTGTGTGAGTGAATATCATGTCTGAAATTCTGGAGTCTGTTTCGAAACATAAGTGGTGAGTAACTGTTCATTAGATCTTATACTGAAAGACCTGAACCAAAACGTGTGATATGGTAAATGTAGGACACAAATGGTGTACTGCTAATCTACTTTAGCAAAATTCAGGCATATGGTCATAACTGCAAAATATCCTTTGTATCTGTATGTTAGCTCTGGTACATTATGGCTTTGCATCACACTGTAAGCTGTGATTGTATACTAGAGCCTTGTATCACAGCATAAGATGTTTACCTTTGTGTTAGAGCTGGATCTCTAGGACCCTGTGTTACAATATAAGCTGCAGTCCTGTCTGTTAGAGCTACAACTCTTGGGCATTGTACTACAACATATGCAGCTTGTGTGTGTAAGAGCTGGAACTCTAGGACCACATGCCACAACATAAAATGTGCCTCTGAATTCAGAACTGGGACCTCCAGGATTGTATTACAATATAAGCTGCATGGAGGGACTTCAGATCTGGTACCGTACATATTTGGATAAGAACATAATGCATGTATCTATGTCTCAGGGCTGGTACTGCAGGGCCTTGTACCACAAAATAACAAGTGTATGTGTGAGTCAGGGCATGTACTCCACTGCCTTCAGTCACAACACTGAATATGTATATGTAGGTCATGGCAGGTATTCCAGGGTCTTGTAGTATAACACAGGTTGTATATCCCAGTGTCAGGAGTATACTTTGTGTAAGTATGGCTTTGAAATTGTACTCTGGTGACCTGAATCTCAGTATAAGAATAGTAACTGTGTGACAGGACTGGTACTTTAGGAGCCTGTATCCATGGCTGGCCTTATGTATAGAAGAACTTGGCGGCTGCCTAGGATACTCCTCTGGAAGGGACATTTTCCCACTATTTATTTATTTCCTTTAAGTAAAGAAACATGGCTTTTCCTTAGTTTAAGAAAATAAATAAATACACGATACTGAGAGGCCATATTAAAAATACAGCAGCTGCAGCACAGTAGGATGGTAGTGTTGTAGACTTAGCCATTCAATTTGCTGGCCTCCTTCTCAGTTCCATCCATGATCTTCTAAGACAATGAATGAATGAAGTAGATTGTAGAATGCTGCTGGAAGTCCCCTATTACAAATTCCTCAAACAATTCTTTCCCTTTTCATCTTAGAATAGAATTCTTTGATGATTACTGTTCTATTAAAGAAATAAAATGTGCCATCAAGCAGGCCATGAACAAGAAAAACTACATGACCACATGGCATTCTGACTGAATTCTTAAAGGTCAAATGAAAGGAAATGTTACTAAAAACTCTCAAAATGTATTCTAATTTACTGTAGGGAAGATTCAGAAGACTTGAAAAAACATCAATACTATTATCATCTTTAAGAAGGGAAACTAAGTGTTCATGGAAATTACCAAGGAGGAATATTATAATTTAGAGAAAATCCTTGCCTGTATTCTTTAAGATGCCTCATTTAGATCAATGAATAGATCTTGTTAGAAACCCAACCTGGACTTTGAAAATCATCAGGACCAGAACCATGCATGCAGTGACCCATTAAAGCATTTGGTTCTCTCATTTGAAAGAGACTGATGCACATTCATTGAGATACTGAAGCTTTGACATCCCAGATGCTTACAAACATTATTTAAAACAGATAAACCTTCAAAGCGAGTTCCTTGTCAGCAAGCAGGACCCAAACAACGATAAAAATCCAAACGTGTTTTATTTAACTTTTACACAGGCAAAAAGACAATGTATTCAAACATCACTTTACTTTTAAAAGAACTAAGAGGAAATGATGTCACAGGATTCCCTCTAAGCGGCGAACATTTTTTTAAAAACACAAGAACCACAAAACCTATAACATAATCTGTTTTAACAAAACCAATACAAAACTAACTTGTATTAAACACTTTTTGCAAGTCCTAAAATAATATTAATAATAAAACTTTTCTAAAAAGTTATACTAAATACAAATAATTTTGTTTAACAACTCTGTTGTATATAAGACCAACTATACTGTCAAAAGTACATTTACAATAGATCAAAACAACTGCCTACATTTATAAAAGTATAATTACACCTTGACAAGTGACAAGGGCACAAAATGAAACCCAGTAGTTTGACAATCTATAAGAAGGACAACCCTTCATAATAAAAATGTATATCTACATTACACTTAAACCTAATTAATATACAGGTTACTCATAGTGTGCAAGATTATAACATCTAACTATTTTCAATACATTTTTCTGAAAGAAAAAATGTCACCTTTTCACAATAAGTTAAAACCTAAAAGTGTGTGGTTAAAAAAATAATAATACATAAGAATGTCAAAGTAAATATTGGGGATTACCTAAGGTAACATTTTAACTTTAAGACAGGGGCAATATTGCAGTTGCTGTTCAAGCCTGGATCTCTAAATGCCATTCTAACTCCCTGTTTTCTAGGATCAATGAAAAAGGACCTCGGCTGACCCTCAGTGGTACATGGTCAATAGCCATGAATAAAAAACTGTGACCTGGGTTTAACGCTATATGTTTTGCAAGTGCATTGTCGCTCTTGTTGTTTTATAGATGTTCATAAATTACCAATGTAATTACAGGTTGCAATATATACTATGGACCTACTCTCACAGTTTAACTTCACCCATACCAACAGAAAAGGTCCATTGTAAAAGGCCAACTGGTGAGGGCTGGTAGAATGTGTAGCACTATGGTTGATTTTGAGAAAGAATGTGAACTGTTGAGATCAATGTTCACTAATAGGGGATATCCCGTTCAACTGCTATCCGATTTGATAGGAGAGGCCACCAGGAAAAGGATGTGTGGTTTTTATAAACCTTTACTATCTCAAGGTAAACCGATTACTGGGGACCTGATAGTTAATGGCATTTCAGGTAGGACTGAATTATCAACCATTGAGACAGGATTAGGTACAGTAATAGGTGAGGAAGTTGATTATTCTTTGAGCTTCATTACCACTTTTAGCAAAAACTCTAGAGGTATTTTAACTATCATTCGGACTGGTTGAAAAACTAGGAGACAAACCAAGGTTTATATTTAAGAGATCAAACAACCTAAAAGAACTTGTACAAAGGGATGGTCCCTTATGCGACTTCTATAGGAAAAAGGGCATGTTCAAATGTGGTTTTTGTAAATACTGTAATGTGGTTAGAGGGGGTGAAACTTTTACCATCAGGGACAAAATTAAACTGAGTAGGTCCATAGTATATATTGCAACCTGTAACTGTTGCCACGTTTTACATTGGTAAAACGGAATTTATGAACATCTATACGCTATTAAAAACAACAAGAGCGACAATGCACTTGCAAAACATATAGCGTTAAACCCAGGTCACAGTTTTTTATTCATGGCTATTGACCATGTACCACTGAGGGTCAGGGGAGGTCCTTTTTCATTGATTCTAGAAAACAGGGAGTTAGAATGGCAGTTACGCCTGGACGCATTTAGAGATCCAGGCTTGAACAGCAACTGCAATATTGCCCCTGTCTTAAAGTTAAAATGTTACCTTAGGTAATCCCCAATATTTACTTTGACATTCTTATGTATTATTATTTTTTTAACCACACACTTTTAGGTTTTAACTTATTGTGAAAAACAGGTTAAAAATTGGTGACATTTTTTCTTTCAGAAAAATGTATTGAAAATAGTTAGATGTTATAATCTTGCACACTATGAGTAACCTGTATATTAATTAGGTTTAAGTGTAATGTAGATATACATTTTTATTATGAAGGGTTATCCTTCTTATAGATTGTCAAACTACTGGGTTTCATGTTGTGCCCTTGTCACTTTTCAAGGTGTAATTATAAGGTACTGCCTCTTTTATAAATGTAGGCAGTTGTTTTGATCTATTGTAAATGTACTTTTGACAGTATAGTTGGTCTTATATACAACAGAGTTGTTAAACAAAATTATTTGTATTTAGTATAACTTTTTAGAAAAGTTTTATTATTAATATTATTTTAGGACTTGCAAAAAGTGTTTAATACAAGTTAGTTTTGTTATGTTATATTATTATTTAAAACAGCTCCAAGTTTAAGTCATTCCACATCCAAAGCCACTTGCGTCTCTGTGTAGTCTGCTCTTTCAAGAACTGAAGTTTCTTCTGTCACTCATCTTAATCCTCAAAGTCCACCTACCCAGCTATCATAATCAACTCAAAATACAGAATAAATGGAGATTAAATGCCTGCATTCAACCACCATCTTTTATAATACATCTACCACTGAGTTCTGATATGCAGATTTTGTCATTTTGCACATATTAAACATGATCATCAAGCTGCATCAAACACATCTGCAGAAGTGTATCAGAGTCTGCACACTTTCAATTGACCCTATGGAGACTTTGTATACTTTACTCAATCAAGGGACAGATTTTGAAGATAGTTAAGCATTTAATTTTACTTAGCCAATTCTCCCTTATGGCAAACAGAGACATGATCTCCTCTGCTAGTGTCTAATGTGGTGCATCTTCATCAGCGGTGACACAAGAAAGAACACCAATATACAGTGATAGGCCTACGGTTAAATCACATCTGTGCCCTTCATCAGGGATGTGATATCTGGGTGACTTACAGGAACCACCTAAACATGAATGAGCAGTATCCCCAATGATGCTCCTAGAAGACCTACTCATTGTATGGAAGGAGTACTACAGTAGATAGTATTCCTGCTGAGGCTGACACTGAGGCAACAGTCTTCAAACATCAATTCCACCATTATGAACTCTGCATTTGTATATCTGAGTCTTGATTTACAAAACAGATTCTGTAATTCAGTCAATGACAGTGATCATATGGTGGTCTGTGAATACACTAAGAAAGTACCCTGAAGGCTCACCTCAAGAAAACAGATAACATACATCAGAAGCTAGAGACATTAGGAATCAGATTATCTCAAATGTTAGTGTGCTCTTAAGGGAAACACATTGTTTTTGGAAACTGAAAACATGTACATTAGAATCTGGGAGATATTATGAATCAGATTATCTCAAATGTTAGTGTGCTTTTAAGAGAAACACATTGCTTTTTGAAACTGAAAACACAAAGAATCGAAAAAAAAAAGAAAAAAAATACTGGGCAACTCTTCCACAGTGAATCATCCACAGTTGTTTTAGAACCATTTGTGGGTTCAAGACTGAAGGAATGAGTGGTAAGAAGACCCATCAAAAGTGATCATCATTTATACTTTAACAGTGCTACACAGAACTCTGTAGAATTACTGACTGTGTCATCTACTTGGTAAATGTAAAACTTTAAATATTGCCCCCTTAACACTCATTTTTGCACAATTAGCATACAGCTGAATATCTCAGCAGAAAAATTCTTGACAAAGCCAAATATAATGGGAAGACAAAGGCCCAAAATCAGGACGCTTTTTTAATATTCCTGTTATCATATAAATATTTTGTATTAGAATGCATTTTTCAAAAGGATATGAAGCCTGAAACTTAAATGTCTGTCATTATTTAATGACGTCCAACCTCAATGGTTTGCCTGAAGATTACAAATTTTATGAGGGACATACCAAAAATATGAGGTAAAAATCTGGACAGTTGACAAGAATGACTGCTAGAAGGAGGCACAATTAACTCTCTTTTACTTGCTTCCTACCTTTTTTGCTTTACGGTGATGGACCAAGGGAATAAGTGTTTCAGGTTCAGAACACATGCTGCATTCATCAATCAGAATCTGAGTTACATTGATAGCCTCATCCTGACTGCCTGCGGACTTCATACTATATGATGTTGAGCAGGTGCAAAGGATGACATCATGACGCTTCAGTTCATAGTTCCGAGCCTTATTTAACAATTGCTTATACCTGAAAGACAACAACTTGTGTAACTGTAAGGTTAGTTTAAGATATCTGGGTTTTTAACAACTGTCAGTGCACTGTGAAGGATAACGCTGTGTACTAGAGCTTCATCATATGCAGTACAATGTATCAGAACACCATGGAGTACAGCACTAAGTATTCTAGAACAAATTCACAATCTAGTGAATGGCAACACCACCTTATCCATAGGGCATCTTTATATCTCACGGCTCCAAGACTCAGCACAGCCAAACAATACCACCAGCACTGTGTACTTTCACATCTGGCACTCACTCCCAGTGATGGCATGGAGAGTGAATGAGCTGAGCTTTTCTAGATTCTCTTCATCAAATCAAAACATATAGCCAGGGGCAAAATATAATAAGAAACTGTACAGTTAATGAAATTAACTTTGTTAAGGGCTTTTCCATGATTATTGTCGGCTTTCTTTTAACCTTTCAATATTTTGTTTGTTCATGAGATTATTAGCATGGTTAATAAGATTTTAGTACATTAGATTTTTTTTATTTGTAATACACTGAATTTTCAGCTTTTATATCTTGGTTTAAAATCACATATATCCTTTCATTAACTGTGCAACCTCTTAATAATTGTTTATCCCTGACTATACTGTTGGATTTGATAAAGCTTGGCTTCATTTTATTTGTTTATATATTTATATATATTTGTATTTGTTTATATTACTTTTGAAATTCCTTGACCTGTCAATGAAACCTGTTAAGAATATATTAGTTAGTCTTAGGAATTTTCTGCTCTAATGAGCTAAACAGGTGAAACATGTAAATTTGTTCCGCATCATAGATAAGCTGTAAATTTGTTAAGTTTCATACAAAATACCCCTTAAAAGCAGGTCCTATGAATAGACAGCTCTTGTAAAATCTTAATTTTGGGTTACAGCTGAAGAGCCCATAGGCTACACTAATCTGACTCTGTTCAAATATAAATGCTTTACTAAAATCCTGTGACTGTAATTGGATAATTTAAAATTGTAATTGTGATACATAGTAGCCCTGACATTGATAATTAAGATTGTTTCTTATTGGTCACCTACAGTTATTACTCAAATCAAGCTGTACTCCAGACAGGGTTGGGAGGGTGGCCTAATGGTTAAGGTGTTTGCCTTACAAACACAAGGTGCAGGGTTTGAGTCTTACAAAGGATAACTGGCTAGGCTTAAAATGGCTCACAAAGGGCAGTTAGCTTAGTACTAACCTATGAATCTATGAACTATCCCCTGTGACTGTAAATAGATAAATTAAGATTATTTCTTATTGGTCACCTACCACTTTTATTCACATCAAACTGCATTTCAGGGACCTATTCCCTGTGAAAGAGCCGGGTACCTCAGATGAATCACAAACGAGCACATCAAGGCCATCTATGTACCACCCACCTGACTATACATATAAATCGAGCTATTGTAACTTGTCTTAGATTGTTTGATTTGATGAATTCTGTTTTTACTCCTGTTTTTCTCCTTTTAAATAGGCAGTAGTTCTGGAAGTAAGGTATTTTCATATGGTCTGGAAGGATTTCACAACTGTTGGCACAGTCCATTTTTGTTTGATACCTCAGAGAAAAAGGAATATTCCAAGAAATGGCAATTTTGAATTTAATATATGTAAGTCCAGATTTTTGGTAGTTCAGAATCTACATTCCAGGACTTGACAATCTGAGTCTCGATACTTTAAATGATGACCATGACATACCCTTGCAATATGACAAGTAAATGTTCTGTGTAATATTGCTAGTTTTCTCATACCACTATGGCTATAAATGCAAACCTGGCCACAGTACCAGTATGCCGTTTGAAAAGCATATGTATAATGGTTTCAAAATCATTCTTCCATACTGCTGAGTGAATAGAATACATATCTGTCATATTATAAGAATGGCTTATAACAGCCATTATATCTGTGTCAAACACGAGTTGAACATCAACCATAAATAGTAATATTTTGATACTTTATATGACAAAATAAAATTAGATGTAGAGATTAAACTGACATACATGAAATAAAGAGGCACAGTGAAATGTAAGGATAAACATAAGGGAATGTCTGTCATTAAAGGCAGGCAAGATAAGAATATTACACTAACTCAGCCCTCATAGTACATACAGAGATGAATTTAAGCAACAGAGTAGAAGTGATCTGCGAGGGCTGGTAGTTTGGATTATTTACTCAAAATACATTGCATTAGATGGAGATTTGAGCTGCTGCTTATATTACCTCTTCAGTAACAGGAGAGAAGATGGAGAATGGACTTTGTGAGGAGTAATGCTCCAAAAGCTATAACAATGAAGAAGGCCCTGCAACTGAGAGGGAGACAATAATTTTGTACTTTTACTATACCAATTTACTGACTGACTGGATGAATGACTGTAAGAGGGAGGGAGATGTGCAGGAAGAAAGATTCGAGGAAGGTACAGCGGTTGTGGATAATAATTTTGTACGGGATGGATGCAAGAGTTAAGGTACTTGTTTATTTATTTATTTATGTATTTCAGTTAGATTACCGGGGAAGTCCACTGGGCCATGAAGTACCCATTTTCAGTGGAGGCCCGGGGAGAAAAGCTCCAAAGGCAGTATGATCAAGGTTACAAATGCACGAGATAAAATACAATAGAAATGTCCAAACAGCAAGTATACATAGTAAAAACAGTGCAAAATAACAAACATTTTTTTTTTTTTTTTTTTTTTTTTTACTAGGTACTAACATAATTTGCAATATTTGATTTAGATTATCTTATTTTAGGACCAAGTAATGGTGCTTCTTTTTGGAGTTCCTGTAGCATGAACGTGAAGATTTATTTAAGAAGGTTTGAAGTATGGCTTTACTAATATGTCTGGATGAGAAGCCATGTTCAAGAGATGGTATGATTGCACCATTATTGGGGCCAGCTAGGCTTCTTTATGAGTAATGAAGTTAGGGTGCTGCACTGTTGTCTATAGCCACTTTGTGTATAGTGAAAGAGGTTATATGAGTTGAGGAAAGTAGTGGCCTAGAAGACCACAGCCACTTCTAAACACTTGCTTATTTCTAGAAGTACGTTGATAAGATGGCGGTTTGGAAGAACACCATTTCTCGATAATTTAGAAAATGGGATAACCATATTTTTCTAGATACCTGGAAAGAATGACCTGTGAGTTATTTATAGCACTTTTATTTTACTCACTGTGTGTGAGCTATTAAGTAGAATTTTCTGCAATTGTTAAGCATCTGGTTGGGTTTGTTTGTTCTGATTTTTGTTTCCCACCCACTCACCCTTTTGGTATCTTGTTTTTATACTTGGTGGCTTTGCAGTTGCCCACCCCTACTGTAAATTTGATCTGGGACACTCCTCCCAGTCTAGTGTCATTACCTCATTCTACCTATTCCAGGGCGAACATTTGAGAAGGCCAACCCAGTTAGCTTCTGCTCCTCCTTTCTCCTTTCCACTTTACAAAAAAAAAAATTCTAAGCTTGTTTCCTGCCTTTCCTATAAGTTGTCTAGTCCAGATACAGATTTGCTGCATCCAGGACTGTTTGCAAGCTTCTGAGCCCCCAAGCCTTTCTGTGTTGGAGGGAAGCCTTCTAGCTTAATTTTGTTTCTTAGAACTAACCAGATTTCTAGTTTCAGCACTCATATCTGTTTCTTTGAGCTCAGCACTTGTTCAGAACTCATTGTAAGCACTAAATAAGCTAGAAATTACTACAGCACTCAACTTTCATCACTTGTCTAGAGAAAAACAGTTTTTAGTACTTAATAAATAAGCACCTGTCCAGGCATGTCTAAGGGTCAGCTCTCTGTGTTTTCTCCTGTGTGCCTGATGAACCTGGGCATCTTGGGGCAATGCAGCAATTGCCTCATGTACACAGACAACCCTCTCCTCCTACAACCCAACACTACAACCTGTGAGAGATGCACTTATATTATCAAACTGGAAGCAAAGCTCTCTTCACCCAAGACTGGACTAGACAGTCAAAAGGAGAAGGTAAACACTTGCACCACACCACACTAATCACATAGTCCCTCAAAACCTACACTACCAAAACACACACATAGAAACACAAAACACACACCTACATTTGTGGAGGTTCTCAAAAAAAATCTACCCAAGTAACAGGGACCTCCACAGCAGAAACGCAAGAAACCTCCACCCCCCCCAACACAACCCAAATGACACATAGCCCACAAACTCAGTGTGCCACTCAACCACAGATCATAATGCATAACAACGTACCTAACACTCTAGTCATAGGTAACTCTATAGTCAGGCACATTGATGTTCCACTCACAAGGCTAAACAAGGAGAAAGTCACTGTCAGCTGCCTGTCAGGTGCCAGGATCCACCACATAACACATGCACTCAGGTCACTCCACAGCAAGTACAAATATGACTCTGTCATTGTCCACGTTGGTGTGAATGACCTGAGATGTACCTCCCTGGACTACATGAAAAGAGACATGGAGGAGCTTTCTGATCTTGTAGCCAGGCAGGTATGACCCTAGCCCTGAGTAGCATCCTGCCATCACTCAGAATGATACCACAGTACAAGGACAAAATGATTGACTTCAACAATTGGCTAAGCTTCTGGTGTCATTCTAAGGGGATCCAGTATCTGTCTGCCTGAGATGACATGATCGACAAACCACGATGCTTTGCCAGAGATGGCCTGCACCTGTCGCCCTTGGGATTCCAGATACTGGCTAAGGCTCTTGCCACCCCTATAGTGCCTTTTTTAGGCAAGATTCAAATGACAAATTTACCACCATAACAGGTACAAGCAAGCAAAATCTGAGGGTAATGCTACTCAATGCTAGAAGTCTAAACCTCAAAATGCACTCACTCAAGGCACTCCTTAAAATGGAGAACATCGACATCTGTGCAGTGACAGAGACCTGGTTCAAGGCTCCAGAGAGCACCCCTGCATTACCAGGCAATAATTCATACCACACCTTTAGGCCACCTAACTTGGACCGAAGCACTAAAGGCAGAGGCATGTCCATATTCATTAAGGATATCCACACCTCCAGGCTAGTTGCTCAGCATAATGCATCTGAGATTATCCATGTGCAACAAACTCTGGGCAAGACCGCAATGCAAATTGTAGCTTGCTACAGATCCCCCACCATGCCCCAGGATTCCCACTCCTCATTTCTTGATACACTGGAAAATATTAGGGTACAACCTAACACCCTAATAATGGGTGATTTCAACTACCCCACCATTAACTGGGAAAACTATTCATGTACCAACTCTTGTGCTCAACGTTTTCTGGAATTCATAAATTCCAATGCCTTGGATCAACTTATCCACACCCCCACCAGGGGCAGCAATATCCTAGACCTGCTCATTACCAACATGGGCAACAAGTGTTCCACACCAGAGGTCAATTCCTCTTTGGTCAGATCCGACCACAATCAAATCACCCTAGACATCCACATCCCAGCCCCACCCCCCATTAGGGAAACCACCGTAAAAAAATTCTCCAAAGCAACTTCACACTTCTTAAGACAGAAGTGGTAAACTTCATGACACCCATGCAGAGATATGACTGCTGAATCCTATGCAATTGCACTTTATAAGCACTTACACGAGTGCATGGATCATGCAATCCCTAACTGAACCAAGATGCTATCCACCAAAAAAAGGAAGCCAATCTGGTGGTCCCCTGCTATAAACAAACTCTACAACAGAAGAAAGAAACTGTTGCAAAAAAGAGTAAAATCCCATGATTGGAGGAACTCCATGGTCAGCCTCAGTAAAAAGCTGAGATCCCTCCTAAAATCCTCCAAAGCTAGTTACGAAAACAAATTTTCCACTGATTCTAAAGACAACCACAAAACATTCTATAGCTATGTCAAGAATCTCAATGGCAACACTCACATCTGCTCTGAGTTACAGCAAAATGGCACTAAATATACAGAACCAACTGATATTGCCAGCATCCTGGCGGATAGGTTCAGTGCTAACTTTACCTCTCTCTCATCCCCTAAAGGGCCCATCTCTATACTGGAAGAATGCAAAGTACCTGTAATCACAGCTGCACAGGTAAAAAACACACTTTCCAAAGCCAAGAACACAGCATCCATGGGACCTGACAACATCCCAGGCTGCATTCTACATGAACTACAGAATGAACTGGCACCCCACCTAAGTACCATGTTCAATCACAGCCTCACCTCAGGCTTTCTGCCCACTGAATGGCGCACAGCAACGGTTATCCCACTCCACAAAGGGGGAGCTACCACGGACCCTTGGAACTACCATCCCATTAGCCTGACAAGCCTGGTCTGCAAGGCTATGGAGCACATCATCATGGAACTTATAAACAATGACATTGGTAATCTCCAAACTCTGGACCCTACCCAGTTCAGGTTTGTAAAAGGCAGATCATGTCTCCTAAACCTGACAGACTTCTTTGAAGTGGTCACCAAAGCTGTAGATGAGGGTAAGGTGGTACACACAGCCTATCTAGATCTCGCCAAGGATTTCGACACCATTCCCCACTCTGGAATTATAGACAAACTCACTAAACTAGGTATAAATCCCAATGTCACAAGATGGGTTGCTAACTGGCTCACTGACTGAACCCACACTGTGAAAGTAGCAGACTCTAAATCCAACTTCAGACCAGTGACAAGTGGATTACCACAGGGTTCAGTCCTAGGTCCTCTCCTGTTTGGTATCTACTTCTCTGAAGTAGAGGCTAACACAGAAGGTCTTTGGCTAACAAAGTTCACACATGACTGCAAACTAGGAGCCATAATCAAATCTCCTTATGATGTGGACATCCTACAAAAGGGCCTCACTGAGACAGATGCCTGGTATCAAAGCCATGGCCTCAAGCTCAATGCCAAAAAGGGCATCATCATCCCTTTTGGTAAAAACTCTGTACCCATGAACTATCACACAGGCAGTAGTCTACTTAACACCAAAAGTGTGATAAGAGACCTTGGGACACAGGTGGACAGTAGTCTCTCCTTTGATAATCACATCGCCACAGTAGTCAGGAAATCTTTCTACGTGGCACACCTCATCACAAAAGGTTTCTTATCCAGGAAAAAAGAGGTCATTGTTCCCCTCTACTCATCACTCATTAGACCCATTATAGAGTACAGCACCTCTTTTGGTATGTACCTCACAAGACATCTACAACAACTGGAAAGGCCACAGAAATACCTCACAAAGAGGATTACCGGCCTCAAACAAATGCCCTATGCAGACCGTCTCAAAAAACTCCAGCTTTACTCTGTCGCATATCGCCTACTCAGAGGCGAACTCTGCCTAATATACAAAGCTATGTCAAACCCAGAGCTGTTGGACATGCTCCACGTAAAGAAATCCCAATCCCTCTGAGCTACATGCTCTAGGGACCTAAACCTTGTCACCACAATAAACAGAACATGCTGGAGGGATAGATTCCTATCTCAGAGACTTCCCATACTCTGGAACAAACTACCTATCTATATCAAACAAAGCTCCTCATTAGCACTCTTCAAGAAAAATCTTGTTGATTGGATGGGAGATAGGAAATTCACCCCGGGGATCACTTCTGTGTCTCTGCTTGACAGGGGCACAGGAAAATTATTTTCTTGGGTGTCAAAAGCCAGTGTACTGTTTGGCTAGGCTTATATAGGCCCTAGGGCCAATAACCTAGTACCTACCTATGAACCTATGAAGATAAATCAGTGGTGTGTTTCAGAGGGTTTGTTTTGAAAGTGTCACGTGTCTTAAGGAATTTTGAATAAATACTACTAGTGCCAAGTCAACCACATAAGGGAATGTATCTAAGGAGCTTTTTTTATATATTGAACATTAAGTGGAGTGCTAGAGAAATCATGTAGAAGTAATGGAGCTGATGTAGGAGAGGCTTGTAGGAGGGCAAACAAGGGAGTGGTCCTGAATCTTATGTGTCTGTTATGAAATCCACATATTCATTTGTTTTGTATGTGGTGTCAGGAACTAAATCACTGCCTTTTGGAATTGAGTTGGAGGTTGATGGTGTAGCCATTCTATTAAGCAGGTTTATTTCTCACTTGTAGGTATATAGGTATTAACATCACATGAATTCCTTGCCTGAAACCTTGTAAGCTAACTAGATTTTGTTTCTTCATTTAATCATTTGTTCTATCTGTGGGCTAAGCCATACAGATGGTTGGTTCCTGAAATGTCTGTTTTTACTTGGAAAATATTTGTCCTGGATAGGCAGAAGTATATTCAGGAGCACATTAGATAGTGAATTATTACAATTACCTGCAGGGCTAGGTCTGCATGAGTATTTCTTGAACAATTCTTGCAAAATATTCAAGATGCTACAGATGTACCTTGGATTTTTCTTTTTCTTTGCTTTGTGAGTTAGCTCTGAGAACAAGGCAGTAGTCACCGAGAACTGGATCTTGAATAACAGAGGATCTGATGCAAATGGATGAGTTAGTTAGAATCCAGTTCAGTAGTATGTGTTCCTTTTTTGTATTTAGCCTAATGAGGATCATACAATATACTTGGCAAATGAGATGCGAAGACCATTCCTGCCTTGCCAGTAACCACTATTAGGCCTTGCTTCTCTTTCCACAGAAGGTCAGGCCAATTGTTACGCTCAGGTTGAAGAGGTTATGAAGTGGTTTCACCAATGCTTGCTTAGTTAGGTAACTGGGCATGTTGTCAGGCCAAATGGATAAGGTATATTTCATTTTGTTCAGTACCTTCAGTAGATGCTCTTTCATTATAACTGGTTGCTTGACTTCATCAGGGATCCATGGGTTTGGAATAGGTGTCTGTGTGGTGAAGTTGACAGTAAATGTTTTTGCCAGTATGTTGGCAAAATGTACTGGATCAGAGTTGTTAGTATTATTATGAATAAGCTTGGAGCAATATTGGGTATTATTTTTTTTTTCTGACATAACTACGGATTTGATCATTAGCTTCAAGATGTACCTTAGAAGGTGTGGGTTTTGTCTGACCAAGTAAACTGACGTCTCCTCTAGTGACAGTGTCATGGTCTTTATGGTACATAGTGCTTTGTTTGATTTCTTTTATTAATTGAAATAAGTTGAAATGTGGGTTTCTGAAGTTCACCTTATTCTATACCCCAACAACACCACATTCATAATATTCTAAACCACTAGCGCTATAGATCTCCTCTCTCCATTTAGGATCACATCTACAAATGATACCACCATCTCTCCTGATTCACAGACTAAACTTCTGGGTGTTGTTATTGACAACACTATGAAATTTGACCTACACATAGCCCAGACTGTCAAGAAAGTAATAAAAAGCATGGTACTCTTTACAGAAATTGATAATACCTAACCAATAGCAGAAAGACTACCATTGCAAGAACACACATGATCGCAACAATCCTACATAACTCATCCATTCTGACAAACTTAAAAAAAATCAGACCTAGCAAAATTCGATACCTGCTATAATAAGATTGCAAAGTTTGGAACAGACTCCAAGTATAGCATACACCATTGCCTTGCACTCAAAACTCAAACAACTTAACTGACTAGAACTAACTCAGCTCTTAATTTATAACCAACTTACTTTGGCCCATATACTTCTAAATCAACCTGAAAAAAAAACTGGTCTGCAAAACCTTCTTATCCCCTACACTAGTCGCCGGTCTTTACAATCAACAATAAATCTTTCTTAAAAGTTAACAAATTTAACAATGCCGCTGGAGATTCTCTCTATTCTACATGCATAGCCAAAATCTGGAACTCATTGCTGACAGATATACAGACAACTACAAACACTCTGCAGTTAAAAAAAAAAAAAGATTCAGATCCCATTAACTGAAAGCAAAGCTATGCTTATGCAATACCCCTGGTTAACTTATGAGTGCCTTCTTGCAACCCCCCCAGTAACTGGTCTATTTTTAATTTATTATTATTTCTCCCTGATAATATAGCATTATTTACCTGTGTTACCTCTTCATAGTTATGCACATACATAAAGTTTTTGGTAGACAGACATATCAGTATCCTCTATTATTAAAATGTGTATAAACCTTAGTCTGTACATGTAAAATTGATGTATTAAGAACTCTGAATGTATTACACTTTATCTATGCATTACCTGTCTGTTGTAATGTTTTGATATTTTGTATGATTGTCCTTTGTGTTGTAAATGTGAAGCTTTTCTCCTCAGGCCTCTGCTGAAAAAGGAACTGTATCCAGTTGGACTTTCCCAGTAATACCCAGTTTGCTCTCTTTTGTATCATTTGGGGGAAAATTATAATACATTTTATGAATTTAAACTCAAAGTGCTTTATTAAAAATAAGACTTCTCCAGTTCTTTTTTTTTGCCAGTCCTGTTGATTATGAATAAATAGAAAGTAATGTATGAGGCAGCTGTGACCTAAGCTTCAACCAGTACTGAGTAACAGTGGAACATTTGGTTGTGCCAAGTCACAATTCAAACAGGCTTACTTTTTAAGTGGAGTATGTCTAGTTATCTACCTAGTATGCAAAATATGGATACTGTCATGGCGGTTGGTTAAATCTTAGAATAGGTTAAAGGGTTACAGTATTATGAGAGTTATTAGCTTGTTAGTAGAGTTCTGTCTGATGGGTTTAGTCAGTAATAACAAGATGAGATTTGAAGGGTATCACACCAGTGGCAATAACAGCCTGGTTTAGGCTTAGATCAATGGTTGTAACTAAGTTCCGGTTAAGATACAGATAAGTGGTGGCAGCTAGGTTCCGTTTAAGGTTCAGCTGGGTTTTATCAAGTAGAGTGTTAACAATATAAAGAGATGGTTGAGGGGTAAAACAAAGTTCACAGTAAAACTGATGTTAATATAAGGTCATTTGTATTATCTCTTGTTTTTCTCACCAATTTGGAGGAGTGAGATTAAGAACTATTGGGACAGCCAGCTGGAGAAGGGGATTGAATAGCTACTGCCAGTTGTCCTTCCTCTGGGAAAGGGTTCAAACTTTTGCTACAGCTGAGTATCCTTCAATAGATATTGGGTGAGGACCCTTGTTTATAAATATGTTAGGTCTCAAAACTTTGGAAACATGAAGACGGGTGGAACACACACACCTTAGACATGGTCGCATCTTCTGGTACTGTTAGCATCCTTGCAGACTTTGTCTTCTGCTTAGAGAAGTGTTTTTTTAATTTATTTTTTAATTAGGTAAGCCCATTGGATGTAAGGGTCCCTCCTCCATCATGTCCTAGGAACACTGCCTGGTTAGGTGACTTCTCAGAGTTACGTAATTTGCAAGTGAAAATTGAGGTATTCAAAGCCAATTTTACAGGATGCAGCTCAATAACTGTTTGCAGCCTTAACCCTCTGACCCAGTCTACCGGACTTCTACTTCCAAGTTTTGTTTCCTTTATAAACAGAACCCCCCCACCCCCCAATCATAGCTGCTAATCTCTTTGCTTAACTCTGTGACAGAAGGTCAGCAGAGAATGAGACCAAGAGTGAACAATTGGAGACAGTACCAAAAAATAATCACTGGGAGGGGAAATGTATGTTACAAGGGGGAAAATATGTTGAAAACAATGGGATGGGGGTAAGGTTATGTTTAATTAGTATCATGGTAAGGCAAGCTCAGAGGCATGCAAGTTTAAAGTAAAAGTTAGCTGACTGGGATTTCAAGAACTTGTCAGATGGATAAATCTTTGTGGCAGAGGTGAATTATTCTGAATGAGGTAAGCGAGAAAATATCTGATGGGAAACAAAGAGACTAAGGCATATGAAAAGGATCATAGAATAGCTTTGACGATTGTGTCCATATAGCCAGTCTGATGTACTAACACCCCACTCCTTTGAAGTGCCCTTAAATAGCTCTTGAACAGAGTTGTAAGAGGTTTTTAATAAGGGCAAAATCACTTCTTTCCTTTTTTGTGCAACATAGGAGCTAACATTGCTCACCAACTGGGTCGGATACCCATTTGCTACAAACATATCTGCTAATTTAACCATATATATTGCCTATTAACAATACCCTTTTTTGATATTGTGGATGGTTACTTGTACAATGAAGAAGACTGTTAAAGTATGTGGGTTTTCTATACACTGTACTCACAATACATTGATGGCTGACATTTCTGGTAATACTCACATCTAGATAGATAACAGAAAAATTATTGTAAGAAAATATAAACCTTAAAAAAGAAGTTGCAGAATTCAGATATTCAATAAAAGGCTCTATCTCATTACTACATATGTCCCATACAATAAAAATATCTAAATAACACACATATAACTTAATTGGGACAGGGACAAATTTGTTCAGCACAAACTGTTTTACCCATTGAATAAGGGCAATGTTGGCGAAAATAGGGGCACAAGATATAGTCAGTCCTTTTGTTTGCTGAAAATATTGCCCATCTAAATACACATAATTGTTCTTAAGAACAATTTCCATGAACAGAACCAAGATGTTAACTTCACTGTTGTCCAAAGAAGTTGATTGAGATAAAAAATCATGAAACCACTCTAAGCCTATTGACTATTCTGTATGGGTGAATCACATTAGTGTAAAATCTACGTTTTCTTGTAATTGTAACACCAAAGGACTGATTTACCTGGCTAAGTGTCAGAAATGTGATGGGTTCTACATGGGCAAGAACCAAAGGAAATTGAAAGCATATATATATATATATATATATATATATATATATATATATATATATATATATATATATATATATATATATATATATATATATATATATATATATATAGATAGATAGATATGAGCATTTTTTAGGCATCAAGAAGCAAAGTATTATAATGCTCTCTTCAAGCATATTCTGAACTACCCTGAACATTATTTTTTTGTTTTTTGTTTTGGAACAGGTTGTAAAAAGTCCTAGGTGCAGGCCATGGGAAGATTTGATTTAAAAATGTGAATTACATTGGCAACTCAGATTAAATGCAACAGCCCTATCCATACTTAATGATCATGTATCTATAGACAGTGTTCTGAGAATGAGATCTTGTATAAATTGGTAATTTCATTTTTAGCTCATGAATGTCATGATTTTGTAATGAGTTTTTATTGTACTTTAGAGCTGATTGGTCGGAAATGATCATGTAGCTTTCTAGGAGGGGGATTTAAAGTGTTTATTGTATGTGATTCAACGATTCTGATGAAGTCTGTGACGTTATCATTCAAAAGCACTTAATCATCTTACTGTGTTTTTACTTTCTGGATTATTAAACTATTTTTATACTCCTAAATGCTTGCAGTTGCTTCTGCCTTTCTTGATTCTGGTATCCAGATTGGCTTCATTGACTTATTTTGTTGGTTCTTAGATTGCTTCATTGTGATATCTTCACCAGATCCCTTAAGGAGAAGCTGTGGCCAAGGGATGTTGTTTATGGAGAGTTTAACTGCAAGTATTGGGCTACTGATGAAATTAGTGCAGGAGTTATTCCAGAAAGTTAATTACCAGGTCTCCCAGTGGAATAATGACCCTGATTTGTATAATACTCCCTCCTGTCATATTATGGCTGGAAAAGGGAATCGTTTGGCTCTCCAGTTACTTCTGATAGGATGAACCCTGCTCAGACCTTGAAGTGTGAAGGTAAAAAACTTACTGATTGGCTAAATGATTCCATGGATTTTGGTGGTAGGAAACAGACTGTAGTGCACTCCTTAAGGCACCTTATGGAAAAATTTGAAAGTACATTATTTAAATGCCGCAAGTTACAACTGGAGAATTTGTATTTTCGGGAATGTTTAAAAATCAACAAAGTAAGAGTTAGTGGACTTGGAAGTTGCACACAGGGTTAATCCCAGATTCTGCACTTCATAAAGACATTATTTGCCTATTTTATTGTTAAGGGAGTGATCTCCTTGAAGGACTAATGAAGCACAATCAAAAACTGATTAATGAGTTGATCCTAGACGCTAATAAGATAGACCTGCTCATTACCAATAATCTGTTATTTGAACAGGAATATGCAATACTACAAGGACATTTTTTCTACAATTGATAAAAATATATCTGATATTAAAAAGAAAAAGGAAAGGAAGTTGGAAAAAGACAAAATTGAATATTCAGAAGGATGAGCATATCCTAAGCCTACTGTTGTAAAATATAGTGGTTTGGATTTGACTAGGAATAATGTAGTGGCTTGTGGAGAAGAACAAGAGGCAAATGTAGAAGATGACATACCACCTTTAGAGAATATCCCAGTCAGAAGATCTGAAAGGTTGAGTAACCAGAGAGATCATCATGAGGATCTGACTCCTTTCTACAAGCATGCTCGCAACCAGGGCAAATGGCAAAACAACAAGGAGATAGAGCAAGGTCAATGGAGAAGCACTCAGAACTAGAGGGGAAATTAGAACAGTTTAAAGTTGAAGATGCCGATGTGTGTACTGAAATTGGACCTCAAATTGTATATAACACCTGAGGTCACATTAAACTTTTTAATTTTATTGATAGATGTTTTGGTAGTGGGTATGCAGACTTGGTTAGTAAAGTGAATGCTTTTTTTTCCTCATGTCATTCGCAAATTGACAAACTATTAATTGATCTTAACATACTTTTACGGAAGTTAAATTTTAAGATTATTTTTAGAGAGAACCAAACTGGTATTAACAATCTTTACCAGAGCAGCATTTTAACCCCCCTTTACCTATACTTATTTTTGAAAAGCTATGTGAAAACTATTTTAGGTTTTTTGGCAATGTAATTCAAAATATAGAAGTAAACACAATTTAACTTGAGCTGAATATTAATTGTTGGTTGAACTTTCTCATGACAAATATTTGAGGGTAATGAAACCTGACAAAGGGTAATGGAGTGTAATTATGAATAAAATTGAGTACCTTAACAAAATGAATGGGTATGTTTGGGATAGCAATTCTTATGATGAGGTCTCATTAAATTTTATATACACTGCCTACAAGAAAATTGATTATATTTTAAAAAACTTGGTAACTCAAGGATAGATCAGACCTGAACTTTTTGATTTTCTCAATGCTAAATTTCCAGTGGTGCCTTCTATCTTTGATATTCTGAAGGTCCACAAAAGCACCACTGACCAACCAATGAGACTCACAGTTAACACCAGGTGTTGAAAATCCTCATCCTTTAGCTAAACATATTGACTACAAATTAAAAAAAATGGTTGGAACCCTTTAACTACTTGTGTCGTGACTCCTGGGACATTTTGCTTAAACTTAAAAAAAAACTGGGTTATTCAGATGATTATGTTTTTCTCACAGATGGTGTTATTGAACTATTCAACATTATCCCTCACGCAATATGCTTAGACTGGTTTCATGATTTTCTATCTGAATCATCTACATGGGGAACAATGTAATTAAGATCTTGGTTGTGTTCATGGAAATTGTTCTTAAGAACAATTTTATGCATTTAGATGGGCAATATTTTCAGCAAACAAAAGGAGTGGCTATGGGCACATATTTTGTCCCCATTTTTGCCAATATTGTTGTTATTCAATGAGAAAAACTATTTGTGCTGAACAAATTTGCCCCGACCCAATGAAGATTTATGTGCGTTATTTGGATGGTGTTTTTATTGTATGGGAAAGACATAGTAATGAGCTCGAGCCTTTCACTGAATACTTGAATTCTACAACTTCTTTTTTAAGATTTATATTTTCTTATGGTAACTTGTCTATTAACTATCTAGACGTGAGTATTATCAAAAATGTCAGCTATCAATATTGTGAGAATGGTGTATAGAATACCCACATACTCTTAACAGTCCAAACCCATGTCTGCTTCATTATACAAGTAACCATCCAGAACATCAAAAAAATGGTATTATTAAATGGCAATATATATGAATGGCCAGCCAGAATGGTTTCTGAAGATAGCCAAATTTAATTTGAGAGCCTTAAATTAGCAGATATGTTTGTAGCACATGGGTATCTGTCCCACTTGATGAGCTTTGTTAGCTCTTATGTTGCACAAAAAAGGAAAGAAGTGATTTTGCCCTTATTAAAAACTTCTTATAACTCTGTTCTAGAGCTATTTAAGGGCACTTCAAGGGTAGGGAAGGGCCATACTTTGTCCTTCATTATTGAATTCACTTTTGAGTTGTTATATTAGAGAGGTGCTGTGTAAAAAATAGTTCATTTTTCCTGTTTTACCAGATTGGTTGGAAAAGGTGGGGGGGAAACCATCTGTGGTGTACAGAAAAGGTAAATCCTTTAATAATATTTTGGAATATGGGAGTCATATTGGTGGATTTACTAGTAATAAAACATACAGAATGGTCAAATATGTTTTTTTGCCCCCATTTTAAACATATTTTGCTTGGTGATTCTGTATGGGTCAACCACATTAGTATAAAATCTGCATTTCATTGTAATTGTAACACCAAAGGAGTCATTTGCTTGGCTAAGTGTCAGAAATTTGATGGGTTCTACATGGGCAAGACCCAAAGGAAACTGAAAGAATGTACATATGAGAGTTTTTTAGACATCAGAAAGCCAAATGTTAAAAATGCTCTGTTCAAGTATATTTTGAATTACCCTGAACATTATTTTTTGTTTTTTGTTTTGGAACAGGTTGTAAAAAGTCCTAGGGATGGGCCGTGGAAAGATTTGGTTGAAGAACAGGAATTATATTGTCATCTCAGGTTAAATGCCACAGCCCTACCCAGAATTAATGATCATGTCATCTACAGGCAATGTTCTGAGACTGAAATCTTATATTGTGTAAATTGGTAATTTCATTTTCAGCTCATGAGTATCATAATTTTTTAAATCAGCTTTTATTGTATTTTAGAGCTGATTGGTGGGGAATGACCATGCAGCTTTTTAGGAGGGGAATTTAAAGTGTTTGTTGTATGTGATTCAAAGATTCTGATGAAGTCTGTGATGTTATCAGACAAAAGTGCTTAATCTTCTTACTGTGTTTTTACTTTCTGGATTATTAAACTATTTTTTGTACTCCTACATGACTCCAGTTGCTTCTGCCTTTCTTGGTTCTGGTATCCAGAGTGTCATTCTTGACTTATTTTGCTGGTTCACAGACAGTACTCAACCCATATCCACCTCTGCTCTTCAAGTGAAGAGCACAAAAATAAAAAAAAGTTCCACAATCAGGTACATGGGAAGGAGCAAGCAGTTGCTACAGTTTATAGCATGCACAGATTGCTACAGTGCTCATGTTTTAAAACAAAATGCTTTCAACTATAGCAAACTGCTTACTGCATTAGTACTGCAAAGTACTAATATTCTGTAATGAGCATCCAGAGGGGAACAGAGTCAAGGTAAAAGGTAAGCAAAGCATAACTGAAGTACTGAATATTGTAAAGCAGATAAATTAACTGGAGGTGGGGTATTTAGAAAAGGGAAACAGCAAATTACAACAAATACATACATACATATATACATAAATAATTACATAAACAATTGGAATTTGTGGGAACAATACAGCAAAACGTTCAGGAGGAGTAGACTTTAAGGATAGGCAAGACTTACAATCTGTGTGATACTGGAGTGAATGATAAAGGTTAAAAAAGAATACATGTATTTGTAATGCTTGAAAATCATAAAAAATGTTTACAAATGTTTGTTTTCTTTTCTATTAATATCCATTTCACTGTTAAAAAAGTATGAAATAATTAATAAAGCTGTTAAAAAAGTAAAATGTCTGGCAGTGTTGTTTGGCTTTTCGGCTTTTCCAAGTTAGGGGTCGCCACAGCGGAACTCCAGTCCGCTAATGATTGGCAGTCGATTTTTATGGTGCCAAGTTGCCAGCCCGATGCCCAACCTTCAGTGAAGGCACACCCATATGTCTGGCAGTGTAGGTTTTACAATACAGGGGTGACTGAAGAATATGAGTGTTAGATATTTACGGCTTCTCACTATCCCTAACAGAAAACAGTTAATATATGCACCTCCAAAACAAGTTAAAGTGTTGTACTCTCCATAGCTCATCTTTCAGTTTCAAGACTCTTCAAGAAAACAGTAATTATAGATTTTAGACATGAGTAAAAGAAGCTAGAGCACTTATGCACATAGTTTTGGTAATTTCAGCTACAGGTGTGACATGACTTAATCAAAGGGAGGAGGACCAAATTAATCACAGCAACTGCTGTTAAACAAAAAATATAAATTAAAATATATATTAGCAGTTAAAAAGCAGCTAAGAAAAATCACATTTCAGAGTTACTCTTTTTAGTCAGCTTTGAAGGCATCAGAGGATGACTAGCTTTGTTCACTTGCCCTTTCCTCCCAAACATGGTTAGCTCAATCCCTCTAAAACTTCTCTTTCTCTGTTTTACTATTTGTCCAATCACCTATTTATCCTTACCTATTCATTTTAAGTCTTGTTCAAGAAAGACAGAAACTTATAGAAATCACCTGGCTCTTAAGCACAGATGATTAATGCTACTATTTCTTTATAAGTTTCATCAAATGGCCCTGGGTTTGATTTCTTTAGCCTTCCCTTATAAACTGTGTGACTCTTAACAAGTTAAAGAGCTAGACACCTCATCACAGTAATCCCTGAAAAAAGATATTTATATCAAGTGGGCTTATTTTATAAACACGTGAATACAAAACAGTCACAACTACAGTGCCTCCCCTTGCAGACTCTAACCAAAACCTCTAAGCTGGTCATATTCCTTAATGAATTAATTTGCATGCATGCTTATCTGTAGCTGTGTATACAAGCAAGTGTCCTTACTGCACTGTATCTTATACACTGAATAACATTAGTATGCTTCATTATGAGAGGAGGGAAGACAAATGGAGAAAATCATATTTCTCATCTTTCATCTGGTTTTCCATTTTATAAGTCTTGATAATAAATGCCAAGCCAGTTGTATGGCCACTATTGTCAAAGCCCTACTGTGATCCTTTTCTTAGGAATGAGTCTCACTTTGCTTCCCTTCAGATATTTTCTTCCTTACCTCATTCAGAATAATTCATCTCTGCAATACAGATTCATCCATCTGACAAGTATTTGAAATCCCAATCACTTAACTCTTGTATAACCTTACCCCTCACCCCATTATCTTAAGCATCTTTTTCCTTTTCCCCTTGCAACTTCTCCCCTCCCATTAATTGTTTTTTGGTACTGTCTCCAATTGCTCACTCTCTCCAGTGGATTCAATAGTGCTATTCCTGCATGGAGTGAACCATGTCCATTTCCCCTTATCTTTAACAACAGTGTGCCTTGCATATTCATGAAGGCATGCTACTGCTAAGGATGAATGGACATGAACACTACTGAGTGCAGGGGGTGAGTTTAAGTACAGCACACACATCTAACACACCCCTGCACTCAGAAAGTGCCGTACGGCACTTTGTAAAAGCATTTCAGGATCCGCGGACACTGAAATCAAAGAAAATAGTAAAACAGTGTTCACATACACTGAAATAGATAGGGGATCAAGAAATCAATGCAGGGTGTGTGTGACAGGTTCTGTCACACACACCCTGCATTGTCAAAGTGCTATACTGTACTTTGCAAGTGCTTTCAGTGTCTGTGGACAATGAAAGCAGTCATCCCAACAGGAAGCAATGCAGGGGGTGTGTGACAGGTATTGTTACACACTCCCTGCATTGTGAAAGAGCCATACGGCCATACCCCTCAACTGTATAGGTTTTCACAGAATGCCCTGATGCCTGCCTCACATACCTCTCAACCTCCTAGAGCAAGAAAACTGTACAAAGCCATAAATAATGGGAGGGGACAAAGGCCCAAAAATAGGGACAGATTTTAAATATTGCTCTTACAAATATGGAAAGTTGATAGAATAACAGATTTTTGCATTAACACAGAAGGGTATAAAGTCTGAAACCCACAAATGCCTGTCAGTATGTTCAGACTTAAACTCCAAGTGATTTGCCAATGATTTGCTAGAAAACAACAGTCATACTTTCCAAGTTTGTAAGAGCAATATTTAAAATCTGTCCCTATGTGTCCCTTTACAATTTCCCTTACTGTGACTGACAGGGAGTACAGATACATGTAAATAAACTGGGTATATTAATTTATTTATTTTTTTACCATTCTAATGAATGTTTAAGTGTAGCTGAGTGGGTGTGCGCATTATGGCCCTCTGCTCAGCATTGCTTAAACATCCCATAGGAGATAAAGAAAAATATACAACTAGAACACTAATGCTGAGATAGTGGAGTGGTTGGAGTCTTAGCTGTGCATGCAGGCATTCATGGTTCGAGTATCAAGATATGCACTTTATTTTTACATGACAAAGCAGTGTTAAAATTATTATTTTTATTTTAAATTATGTAGTAATTGATATTGTCAACCAGGGTAGTGTAGCAGGTCTAAAATGTAAGTGTGAGTGCATATAACATGTGAGTTTACCCATGTACACACAAGTGTCCCATACAGTACAGTCACACTCCATGGCAATGTAATAAAAGCACGGGACGTCATGTAAAGTAAATCATCCACACTTACTTTGAAGAGAATGATTAATTAAGTCATTACTTTGATATTGCCTAAAAATGTAAAGTGAGCAATTGTTAGCAGTGCTCAGCTATGCCTAGCTGGTTAGACATAAATGCTAAGCAGCAGTCAGCTCAGATAAGCAGATTTGTGCACTGTTAAGCAGTGCTCAGCAATTAACCCTTTAAGCACGGCTCAAATCAACTTAGTAGTTTTGTGCACCACTTAGCTGAGCTCAGCATTTTCAAAATGGTCCAATGATGGCAAAGGGCGAGAATATAGCCTTATTTAAATGGCGCAGGTGGGAATACAGCCAGAAACTGGTGTAGCTTGGTCTGAGTTGGAACTATCTAAAAATTCAAAAAACAAAAAACAAACTGATGAAAAAACCAGCCTTGCAGGTCCAGCACCTTTAGACTCCTGGATTCAGATGGATGTATGCAAAGATTCTTTGTAATCCACAGATTATGTTGTGAAACAAGAACACCCATAAACGAAAAACCAAATTAAAATTTTATTAAGCTTAAAAATAAGCTTTTTGTCGGCGCTCTGCACCAACTTCCTCAGAAAACAAACTGCACCACACATTTGTCTTACTATATATACATCACTACTCCACTCAGATGCGCCCCCTAGCAGCTCCCCTTTAAAAAAACACATAATTACACTTTGAAATTTTTAACTAAAAAGAGGCCAAAATATTCAACAATTTGGTATCTGCTACTCATACCTGCCATCAATGCTGGTAAACCTATAATGCTCCAAATATTAAATTTTAAAGCCACCATAGTTACATATAAGTACAAATGATCAAAAGTATCAATAACCACCAGAAAATATAATATATATATAAATAAGTATAAAAGTGGGAAGAAAATTCCCACAAGTGTTAATATAAACATTGGTATAAACAGTGAGTGGTAAACACAAAAATAATTTGGAGGTGGTTGAGTGGATCCAATTGGAAATGGTTTTTCATCATGCTCCTGCAGAAGAAGTTATGATGGCCAGTGAGCTATTGGAGGTTATTCTTACCAGCAGCTTTTTTACATTTAATAACTGGTGGTTCCACCAATTGATTGGGGTCCCTATGGGATCACCCTGCAGAGCCAGTGTGGCCAATTTAGTTATGGCCCACTGGGAGAGGGTGTTTGTTTTATCTAACCCTTTGGTCCAAGAGAAAGTAGTGTTATATACTAGGTTCTTGGATGACATTTTTGTCATCCTTAATGGTACTCTAGATGATGTTAACAACTTGGTGTCATTTTTTAACGGCTCTACAGAATTTTTGAAATTCACATCTGAGTTTGCCACTGACAAGATTACCTAACTGAATGTGGAACTAGAGAAAGATAGGAGCTTAAATCACTTTGTGGCCAGCAAACACTGGAAGCCGACCTTCTCGAATTCTTATCTACACTTTGACAGTGAACATCCATTACACCAAAAGAAGGCTATCGTGAAAGGCCAGTTTGTTTGAGCAGCCCGCATGACATTAGAAGATAAGAAATTTCACGAGGAGTGTAATTTCATCTTTGGCATGTTCATCAGCAGAGGGTACCCCGCTGATCTTTTTTCAGAATTGAGTGTGGAAGTGCAGGGGAAGAAGGCCAATGGCCACTTCTGCCCCATTTTGGGGAACATGGAGGATGAGCCTCCAGGTTTACCTCGCCTTGCCAGTGAGTCTGATACTTTCAATTGTACTTTTGTAATTTCATTCAACTTGGATACAATGGACATTGTGTCCATTATAAAGAAAAATTGGCGCTTATTAACCACCGAGTTAACAGGAACATTTGGACTTTTATCCCCCCCTAAGGTCACTTTTAGGAGGGGCCTCAACATCAAAAACATCCTGGAGTCCAGAGTTGCTGGTGCCTCCCCCAGATCTGGGATGTTTAAATGTAACATGTGCAGGTATTGCAGATATATTAAAGCAAGTTCAGCTTTTTCCAAAAGGGACAAGAAGTATCTCATACAAGGAAGATTCAATTGTGCCAGTAATCGGGTGGCATATTTAGCTCAGTGTTTGGTTTGCCCAGGCTTCTATATCGGCAAGACTGATAGGAAACTACAGGAACAGGTATACAAACACTTATATGCCATCAGGAAGGGGAAGGTCGACAACACTTTGGCCAAACACATATTAGATAATCCAGGGCATGAATTCTCATTTTCAGTGATCGACCAGCTACACCAAGAGCATATGGGGGGACCCAATTCTTTAAGACTAAAGTGCAAGGAGTTGATGTGGCAACTTAAGTTGGAAGCTTACCATTTACCTGGACTTAACAGTATGCTTTCCATCAGTTGCTTCCTCAAACTGAGAAGCCTAGTGAGGTGAAGCCCCCTGGAGTGGCTAAATGCCACCCGGGAATACATACATGTTTGCGTTTTATCATTTTTTTTATTTTTGTGTTTACCACTCACTGTTTATACCAATGTTTATATTAACACTTCTGGGAATTTTCTTCTCACTTTTATACTTATTTATATATATTATATTTTCTGGTGGTTAATGATACTTTTGATCATTTGTACTTATATGTAACTATGGTGGCTTTAAAATTTAATATTTGGAGCATTATAGGTTTACCAGCATTGACGGTAGGTATGAGTAGCAGATACCAAATTGTTGAATATTTTGGCCGCTTTTTAGTTAAAAATTTCAAAGTGTAATTATGTGTTTTTTTAAAGGGGAGCAACTAGGGGGCGAATCTGAGTGGAGTAGTGATGTATATATAGTGAGACAAATGTGTGGTGTAGTTTGTTTTCTGAGTAAGTTGGTGCAGAGCACCGACGAAAAGCTTGTTTTTAAGCTTAATAAAATTTTAATTTGGTTTTTCGTTTATGGGCGTTCTTGTTTCACAACATAATTTGTGGATTACAAAGAATCTTTGCATACATCCATCTGAATCCAGGAGTCTAAAGGTGCTGGACCTGCAAGGGAGGTTTTTCCATGAGTTGGAACTATGTCAGGCGTTGGTGAGGGCTCACCTTTTGGGTGCAGCGCTGGGGCATTTTGGAGTCCAGAGTCATGGCTGGGCTCCTCGTAGCAAGCCATGATGACAGACTGCTGCAGGGCCAGTACCTGGGCTCACAGTATAAAGCGGAGGCCTGGGACCATCTGGCATGCGATCTCATTAGTGCCATTGGCATCCCCTGAACTGGTGAGCAGATACGGCATCACTATGCTGACTTAAAACAGAGGAACAGGGAACTCTTGGCCCAGTGGATCCAAGATGCTCGGGACAACCATGCTCCGGCAGTTTGTAAGTATCCCAGATAGAGGTGTACCAAATTCTAGCCTGAGTATGTGATAGACAGGTATGCATAATGTTTGTTTTCTCCCCCTACAGCTGCAGCAGAGAGGGCTAGCAATACTGAGGCTCATGCGGACAGATTGACAAGGCTGTGTTGACAGGCTGGTGAGTACAGATCTACCTTGCAGTATACAGTGAAATAAATAACAAGGAGTAAATTGTTTACTGTGTTCTGTGTCTAATGATTAAAGAAATGTTTGCCAGACTAATAGTCATCTACAGCATATGCAGTAGTTGCAGTAGTAGAGCACTGTGTCATATAAGTGCAATAAAAACCTAAACCACCAACTGTTGTGTTTATTCTGGTATGTTGTTGTAGAAATAGAATGTGTACAGGTTCTGCACAGAAAATATGGCTTTGACAGCATGAATTAACAGAGGTTGTTCTGAGAATCAGCTAGTATGCAAAACAGTAGATTGTGGAGCTGTAAATCAAGATATACATGACATATGACATATGTTATGCACTAAAATCCGAACCCTGAATATTAATGTCAAATGTATTATAGTGTGTCTCCTGCTGCAGTGCCTTCTGCTAACTTTTGCTTTCCAGATCGTATAATTTCAAAGGATTACTACACAGTACACTATCTGTCATGCATGAATCTCAGGATTACAAGGTCAGACTGTCTAACCCACAGAATGTTAGGCAGAAAACAGTCAAACAAGAGACAGCAGTTCCCCCAGTAGCTCAGTGTAATGAGAAACAGCCTTGTAGTTCATTTAGTAAACCCAGAAAAGTACAGTTGTGTACACTTACCATAAATGTAGATGTTCGCGTGTATTCACTTTTGCAGTCATTACATCTGGGTTATCTGCTTGCAGGTAGCCCTCAGTTGGCCTGATTAACAAAGTCTTGGGTCCTGCATTGGTTGCTGTCCCTTCTTCCGTGATGTCAGGTAGTCAGGGGTATAAAACATGCAGCCGATGCCATTACATCAGTTTCTCTTGCCCCAGATGTCAGGTCCCCTAATGGGAAGCAATTAAATATAAAAGCACATAGATATACCTCCAACAAAAAAGCAAATACACAAAAAAGGCTTTTAAGCATAGTAAAGGAAAGTAGAGGTATAGCCAAAAGAGGTTAGGGGGCTGGAGGGAGGGTAACCAGGACCGCAACAGTGAATACATTCGAACATCTACATTTATAGTAAGTGTACACAACTGTACTACGTTCTTCGTGTTTCACTGTTGCAGTCATTACATTTGGGTAGATTCCCAAAGATATGGCTGGAAGGAGGAATTTAGATAGCATTAGGGTCAGCTGTAAGGCCCTGCAAGACTGCAGTGGCAAAGCCAGCTCTGGATTTAGAGAAAATTGGCAAATGATAATGCTTGGTGAAAGTATGTACAGAACTCCAGGCAGCAGCTTCTAGGATGTCCCTGGTAGGGACACCTCTGAGAAAGGTTGTAGAGGTAGATGCAGCCCTGGTGGAGTGAGGTCTGATCCCCTGGGGATAGGTTTTCCATGGTTCTTATAGCAGAAATGAATGCAGTGGCTTATCCATTTAGAAATGGTTTGCTTTGAAATGGCCTTCCCCTCTGTCCCTGCAGCAAATGCCACCAGCAGTTGTTCAGATTTCCTTTGAGGTTTAGTCCTGTCCAAGTAGAATCTAAGTTGTCCCTGCACATCTAAGGAATGCAGTATATGTTCCTCTTTATTCTGTGGATTGGGGAAGAAGGTTGGCAAATGAATGGACTGATTAAGAGCAACACTGGTAGCAAACCTCTACCCACCAAAGGGAACTCTAGGCTTAGGCAAGGTATGATAGGAATTATTGTTTCTAGGTCTTGAGAATGTTGACACCATAGGCTTTTTAGATGCCACTGTAGTTTCCTCATATGCAGTCTTGCATATGGAATTAGAAGAATGCAGGAGGCCATGAATCCCAAGGCTTGCAGTATTTGTCTTGCAGATAGCAGGTTTTTTGTGGCCACTTGTTTGAAGTAGGTTGTCAAATGAATTTGTTTCTCTGGCATGAGGTAAGTCATCTGGGAAGTTGTATTCAAGCTTGCTCCCAGGAATATAATTTGTTGACAGGGTACCAGGTGTGATTTCTTTTCATTTATGGTATACCCCAGACAAGTTAGAACCCTTTGTACAAAGGCCACATGATTCAAAAGTATGTCCTGGCTTTCTGCCTGAATTAGACAATCGTCCAGGTATACTTGAATATTTCTTTGCCTGCAAAATGCAAAAACTGGAGCTAGGCACTTTCTGAATACCTGGGCACAGTAGATAAGCCAAAGGGCAGTGCAGAGAACTGATAGTGCGTGTAGCCTGCTTTGAAGCATAGGTATCTTCTGCAAGATTCCCTGATTGGGATGTGCAGGTATGCTTCTTTTTAATCTAGTTTTGCCACCCAGGCATCTTTGCCTAGCATCGGAAGTAATTGGTGAAGAGTCAGCATCTTGACTTTTGGAATCTCCAAAAAGGTGTTTAGAGTAGACAGGTCCAGGATAGGATGTCATGAATTGTTTTTTCTGGGTACCAGGAAAAGTCTTGGGTAGGAACATTGTCCCTTTTCCTCTTCTGGTACGAACTGAATAGCCCCCATGCTTAAGAGAGAAAGTACTTGTTTTTGGGCCTCTGCCCACTGATTTGGGGGTAGGTCCAGCCACCCGCTTGGTGTTGGCAACATGTGGAAGTGAAATTGGTATCCCTGGGACACTATATTTAAAACCCATTTGTCCTGGGTAATGAGTTCCCAGTTCTTTGCATGAAGGGCAATCTTTCCCTCCAAAGGGGCAGTCAGTTGATAAGTGCTTGGAAATTTTAAAAGGAAGTCATTGAGACAGTTTACCACAGGGGGGGAGTCTGATCATTCCCAGATCTGGAAGTGGACGCCCCCCACTGCCTAGTTCTGTGTGTCCCCTGGGACTGAAACCTGGGGGTTTTGCTGTGTCTGGGTTTGGCTTGAAAAGACCTTGAAGGGGCTGCAAAGGACCAATTCCTAGAGGGCCAGTGCCAACTAAATCTAGGAGGTTGAACCTGTAAAAAATCTTTAACAGTTTGCATAGATTTAGCTTTATCCTTCATCTTTTCGAGAACGTCCTCAGCCTTGTTGCCAAACAGGCGGTCCTGATTTAAAGGAGCATCCAACAATTTAGCTTTAACATGATCAGGCAAAGATTGCTCCTTAAGCCAAGCATGCTTCTGAGCACAGACCTAGTAACAGCAGCCCTGCAAGAGGCCTCTAATGAATCAAAAACCACATTGCAAAGCATGTTTTCCAACTTGTTCAGCAAAATGCATTAAATCCTGTAATTCTTTATTATTCACACAGTCAGGAATCAACATCATTTTCTGTTTAAGCAGTCCAATAACATATTGCTGATACTTTAACATATGAAACTGGCAGTTTAAAGTCTTAATGGCCAAGGTTGCAGAAGTGTAAACCTTCTTACTCCATCTATTCAGCGCCCTGGAGTCTCAAACAGAAGGGGTGGGATTTTTAGCAGTACAAGCCTTAATGCCCTTGGGCCCCTGTCAAATAGTCTCTGGATCTGCAATAGGATTTTTAAAAAGGAACTTGTGGGACTCAGGGACCCTTTAGTATCTGTCAGGTTTTCTAGGAGCAGGAGGCAGGGAATCAGGGGCCAAACTAGATTCAAAAAAAGCATCAGCAACAATGTCTAGTACAGGAGGAATAGCTAAAGGCCTATGCTGAGGAAGGAGAAGGAAATCCCTAAGCCTCTTTTTTTTTGAATCAGAAAAATCCTTGCTTTCCCAGTGGAAATGGTCCCTTAGAGTATGTAAGGTTTCCCCAAAAGAAAAATTATCAGGAGGGGTAGCAGACGGAATGGAATCCTCTGCATCAGAATCTTCATAAGTAGATAAGGGCAAATCCAGATCATCAGAAGAATCAGAAAAAACAGAATCCTGATCAAAAGATTCATAATCAACTTCAGTCCTAGGCCTCTTAGAAGGGGGGGGGGGTGGCTACCCCTGATTAGAGTTATTAGATCTTCAGCCATTCTTATCATTTGTTTTTAGGCATAGAGGCCTGAGCATGTGGCCTGGGCGTCATTTTTTTAGGCATGGATTGAGATTTAGGCCTAAGTAAAGAAGGAGGTGTCGGTTTAATATGCAAGTCCATAGGCCTGAATACACCCTCAGAAGCCGGTGCCTGCACAGCAGCTCTGGACCCATCCAAGGTAGAGACATCCAATAGTTCCATAGATGAAGCATCTCGCGGCATACCGGACTCCGAATGGGTCTCAGTAGAGGCCTGCGAATCAGAAGTAGTGGGTATCAGGGGCTGTGAAAGCACCTCACTGAGTACCGGTGCCTCGGCAGCCTGTATCTGTCTTTATCTTTAAGTTTTTTCGGAATCCCGGTAGTTGGAAGGCAAACTGATGACATTTCTGGATAATTAAATTGAGAACCAAAATATTTAGAGGTGAAAATATACCGACGATGGATAGTCTTCTGATTAAATAAAGCATAAAACCGACAGCAAGGTACGTCGTGGTCAGGGCCTAGGCAAGGAATACAGTACAAATGGAAATCTTCATGAGGTATTTGCTTTCCACAAGTAATGCAATTATTAACTTTTACTGACATCAGTAAGGATCAAGAAAAAGTTTCCCCAATGGGGTACTTAGCTTTAGCTGAAGACTTCAGTTCTGAAACTCAAAAATGAAAACTTCAGGAGTCCGCCGACCGGCACTTGCGAATTGTTTATCCTTTGGGTACTGCACGGCAAGAAAGACTGATGTAATGGCATCGGCTACATGTTTTATACCCCAGACGACCTGACGTCATGGAAGAAGGAACAGCAACCGACGCAGGACTCAAGACTTTGTTAATCAGGCCGACTGAGGGCTACCCGCAAGCAGATAACCCAAATGTAATGACTGCAACAGTGAAACACGAAGAACATCAGTTTGGATCAAGGGAGTGTTACTGAGATATGTTCATATATACACGCAAGAAATCTTGAATATTTGTAGAAACAGTCAGATAGTGGTAAGAGGTATTTTTTCCACAGTTCTTACAGGTAATGAAACATTTGTAGTAGCTGTATGAAGGGTATAACAATTAGTAGTGTACAACTGTCCCACTGTCCAACCCCATTCCTGCAAATGACAGAAGGATAGTTACATCCACTGTGCCCTCTTCCCGATACATGTCTCTCAAGTGTCACACTGTCATGGCTAGTGGTCACTGCTGCCAATCATCTTGGACACAGATAGGAACCCAGGTGAACTATGCTAGTAGCAGAGTCATACAACATCATTTTAGGGTACCCTTTCTTTGTTAAGTATGTAATCCTGACATGTACAAGCCCCCTCCAGCAAAGTAGCCACAGTTCACCCAGTCTGCCTCATACCATTACAGGTTGACAGTCTAACAGGTATGTATGTGCCACAGAAGCTATGGGCCATAGGTAGATGTAAAGTGAGGGTATACCTGTAGAGTATTGAGCAGTACTGTTGTGAAAAATAGAAGCTGATACAGTTGTTAATGACCCGCCCAACCATCTGCATCAATAATTATTATTCATATACAACAGGTATGTTGTTCTCAAAACCTATTGTTGGGAAATGTGTTCTATTATTGTTCATATATTTCACTGGTTTCATATTAACATACCTTGTTCAAATACCATTATTGCTGGCCTGTTGCCATCAGTGTAACTTGCATGCTGTTAAAATGCTTACTGTTGTTTCATTTATGCATGTGTTCTGTTTGCTATGTAACTGTTACAAATCTGTTGGTTTCGGTTAATGGGAACACCAACACATGCTGTTATGGGTCTAGATTATAGGATCGACGTTTGAAAACATGGAACAACATATGGTTGACACCATATGGTCGATGTCTTCAAACATCGACCTTATAAAAAGACAAAAAAAGGAAAAAAGTACCCTAACGGGTTTAAGCTGTGCCATCCACACCCCGCTGCTTAAATATACCAACTCTAAGACCGCACTAAATTTCAGTAAATGGAAATCTCCTCTTATGAAGATTTCTGTTTACACGCTTGAGATTCTGAGAGTTCGATATTCTCGTGTTGACAATGTCAGATTCAACATTGTCGGCTTTCGAGATTATAATATAGACCCGCTGTTATAACTAATTTTGAAATGTGTTGTTCATGACTAACCAATATATCTGGGAAAACTACAGCACTATAGCATGTTTGGGAAGGCAGATTCCAGCGGATCTGCCTGTCCCACCCCATCTGGCCGTGGCACTGGGCCCCAGCACATCTGGGACCCAACCCAGAATATTCTCCTCTGCTGGTCCTGCACCACCTTCAGGTGGAACTGCCTCAGGGGATGGGCCCGTCCCCCTATGAGCATGGGCACAGAAAGGAGCCTGTCACCCACAGAATGTTCCATGGTATGGTGAGCTGTGTCATCTGCTGTGAGTTGGGTGGGCATCTACACCAAAATGAGGGCTGTCTGATGCACCTCAAGGGGCAGGCTGCCCCTCTTGTCCAGCCCCAGCACAACCACCTTTGGGGCCAGGAAGGTGCAGTGGTGACTGCCCATGGGTGGGTACCTCAGTCACCTGTATCCATCTGGGGGCTCATGGGCCTCTGATTCCCAACCACCCCCCCCGTCTAAGGTGTTTACCCTTCTCATGTGTCATATACCACCCCTATCTGCTGTCTTGTGTGTCTTTTCTGTCTGCAAATGCTATCTATCCTACCCAACCTTCCTCCCCAAACATACCTACAGCCCTTCCCCAACACTCCACTCTCACCTAAAAAAGGGCATCTGTCCCACAAAAACAATCATAGCTATACATTTTGCCCCCATGTACAGTGAAATTAATCAATCTACCCAAGCATCATTCTACAAATGTCTGTCACCAATACACCTCTCCATGGGGTATGAGGCTGTAAATTCCAAATTCTACACATTATTCATAGCTGTTGCTGCAGAAGAAATGTAGAGCTATGGTCCTTTCTTACACCCATCCTGCAAACCCCTAGCTGGTTTTCCTAATGTTTTGCCTTGCCCACATTTCACTACTTTCCTATCTATCACCCTTTTTTCTTTTCTTTAATTAAATTAAAAATTAATTTAATTAAAATTAGTTCATGTGTAAGTGGAAGTAAGTGGTACTAACTGAAGCTAAGAGGACTTGACCATCTGTTACCATTGCTTAGCTTCATGCAAAACCACACAAACCCACTTACAACTGCTTAAAAGTGCCTTAATCACTCTGTCTCCATCAGGCCTTATTCTGCCCAGCACCAAAATAATCAGCCCTGCAAAGTGTCATACCTGGGACGCTGTGCACAACAATTACAGCAGTGTACCACTACACCTGAGCTGTGAGGATTTGTAATGCTTTTGCAAACATATCAAGCATTATGGTAATTTAACATGACAGAAAAAAGTCATCACTACCAAGCCTTGAACTCAGAACCCTGTGGAATGCAAACACAGCAACATACCTCTACACCATCGGAGCTGTAGGAATTTGTAATGTTTTTACAAACATATCATGCGCTACAGTCATTTAACATAAGGGAAAAATATATATCCGTAGTTCTCTTATATACATATATATGTATATATAAATACAAATATATATATATATATATATATATATATATATATATATATATATATATATATATATATATATATATATATATATATATATATATATATATATATATATATGTGTGTGTGTGTGTGTGTGTATAGTATATATATATATATATATATATATATATATATATATATATATATATATATATATATATATATATATATATATATATATATATATATATATATACCCACACACACACACACACACACATATATATATATATATATATATATATATATATACATATATATATATATATATATGTATGTATATATATATATATATAAACAACATCTTACTGCAAGACATTTCCAAAAAGCCTGACAAAGTGTGGGGATAAAGGGCAAACAATAGTGACATGTTTGAAATATGGCTGTTATATGCATAGAGGTCTGCTGGAGTAGCATGGTCTGATTTAACATATATTTCCTGATAGATTCCAGGTCTGAAACACAAATGATTGTCATCATTTACTGATGTCAATGCTCACATCATCCCAGTGATTTGTCAGAAACCCACAACTGTTATGGGAAACAGACCAAACATATCAGCCATGCATCTGGACAATGTCTAGACTTCTGGACAGTGGAGAGGTATGACTGTAGTCATGTAACAGAAGAGAAAAAACACTGAGAGCTGCCAACCATTTCACCCAGAACCTTCTGATCTACAGTAAGACCAACACGACACTACCCCAAATCAGCTCTGGGGAAGTACCCATGTATCTCCAAATATATCATGCATTACAGGGATGGAACTGTTGGGAAATGCAAACATTGGTGAGAAATTGTCCACCAACAACCATTTGCATCACAGTCACAGCAACATACCAGTACCCCAAATGAACTCTATAGTAGAATGGTTGTTTGAACAAACATATCCTGATTGTCTGTCATACACTACACCAGCTTGTACTAGCCCAAATCACAGTCTACTGGGAATCCTGAGGAGTTACAGGACATTTCTCAGTCTGCCCCTACAAACCGTATACACCTGATAGAACACCAGCAACTGTAGCAGCAAGCAGCTAGAAAAGGATCTATGACACCCACATCTGCTACTCTCCCTACTCAGCTCAACAAACATTTACATACAACACTGCTACACAGTCCTGGCAGTCTGTTAACAATATCCAGACATACATAACTCTCAACTGTACAGATTTCCACAGAATGTCCAGGGTGTGAGACCATATTTATGGCCACTGCTGCATACCACTTCCAGGAGTCTGCTAAGTCATTGGGATGATATCAGGAGTACAGTCACTAAATAATGATATACCATACCTCTGAACCTCTTACTGCAAGACATCAGGAAAAAACATGACATACTTGGAGGACAGGGGGACGAAAAGAGGGATATATCTCACATAATGGTGTTACAAACTGAAACAGTTGCTGGTGTTACAGGGTTTATTGTAACATATCATCCCTGAAGGATATGATGTCTGAAACACCAATGGATGTCAACATTTACTCACTACAATCCTCACATTATCCTACTGATTTCTCAAAAACAGAAATTGTCTGAGGAACAGACCAAACATAACAAACAAACCACTGGGCCATCTGTGGACATCTGGACATTTGAGAGGTATGTCAGAGACATATCAGTGTCACACATCACGTCATGCAGAAAATGCATGTCCACACAAACCCTTTTAATCTAGCAATCCTCTATGTGTATAACAGCAATACTTGCTTATAATCTGTACCCAATTCTGGAGCTTTGTCCCCCATGTTGTTGGGCTGTCTCCATGTGTCTTGTCCTGAGAGGTATTTCCACCTACCGTCTGTGAAGCTGTAGCCCCCATACCTCCATAATGTCCTCCACACATGCAAGGAAAAGGGACAAGGCCCACATGAAGGACTTAATTATAGCACTGTGTTGCTATGGCATTTCCTAATGGAAAAACAATACAACTGGATGCTCTGGATGCAAGTAGCAAGTGGAAGACACTGACTGGTGCACAGGCCCTCACCTGCTCATGAGCATTACCTACAAAAGACAAGCTGCTGCCTATGAAACACGTCTGAACCCATCTACACAAAATCATACTTCGACTACATAAACCTAACCATATGCATTATTCTGAGGAAACTCTTCAGCACTTGAACAGGTGTGTCAATCACGTAAGCCTGTAATGGAAAGCAGAAGGGGATGCAATAATGCAAAATAGGAAGTTAAACATTAGGTCACAACAAGACCTGCGGGACTCACATGCTGCTGTCTGGCACCTATGGCCATTCCTGCTTGTCCTGTCTGCAGTAACAATGATCACATCTCTGGTCCATGAGTCACCCCAACAAAGGTCAGCTCATGCATGACTTCTACTGGAGTGTCTGTTGTCCAATACTGAGTGTGACACTGCTAGGCCAACTTCCTGGGATGTTGTAAATAGTCATATGTCAACTGTGAATTCTACTGATATATATGCTTGTCTTACAAATGTAAGAGACTTATATAGGGTATGTGCATAGTACACAACAGGTGCAGAAGTGTGTGTTGAACTGTATGTTATATACTGAGCCCACACCTGACAACTGTCCAGAGTTTTGCAGATTGACCACATGTCTGCCTCATATTTATAGTCAATGCCTCATACAGTTGTGCATTGTCCGGCACATCAGTGGCAACCCATTACAGACTGAAGTCATAACATAACAGCATACATTTGATTGTCAGATGTCATATCCTGCGCAGTAGACCTGTGAATGCGACACTGTCTTTGCTGGCAACTAAGTGTGTTTCAGCTAGATTCATAAAGTGACACTATTTTCTGGCCTTTGCCCACCAGTGATGTGTGCCTTTGTGCAGACGTCTTGCTCTAACAGGAGCTAGGTGTCTTAGCAACCTATATCAATGCAAGTGTACCTTGTCCTGTAGGATGCTGACATTTGTGCAGTCACTGACACCTGCTTTGCAGCAGTAGAGAGCACACTATCTTTGCCAGGTTACTCATGCCATCATACAGTTAGACCCCAAATGGAGGGCTGCAAAGCCACAAGAGGTGGAGTGTTAAACATTATCATACACATACATACCTCCAGGCTGGCCAAACAGTATGACGCATGGGAGACTTCCTGAGTGCAATTAACAGTTGACAAAACACCTACTCAAATTATAGCTAGCTACAGGGCTCCAACCATGACTGTGGGCACCCACCACACCTATTGGGACTTGCTGGAATCTGTCAGGATTCAATAGTCTACCCTGCTCCTAAGTGACTTAAACTACCCAACCATAGTGTGCAGGACCTATGCCACCTGAACATGAACTCACAGAGGATCCTTGGCTTTGTTAATGGCAATGCAGTGGATCATCCAGTCAACACTTACTACAACAGATGGAAATGTCCTGTACCTGGTCCTAACCAACATGAGCAGCCACTGTAGCACTCCTACAGTGTCATCCTCCTTGGTAAGATCTGATCACATAGTCATCACTGTTCAGGTCACCATCTCCCCTGCCCCCCCCCCTTGTCAGGGTCAAACAAAATTAACTTTACACAAATTACTATAAATCTTCTCAGAGCAGGTAGAAGTAGCTTTACAGCCAATATCCCCTCAGTTGGAAATAACAGTAGTGTCCAAGCCCACAGCACAATACTATGTGAGCACCTACATAGCTGTATGGACTCAGCAATACCTGACAGGACAACATCATCTTCATCAAGGTAGGGTAAACATCCATGGTGGACAACAGCAATACACAAATACCATAATAGGTGGAAATAGTTGCTGGACAGGGCCAAGAAGGAACAGGTGCCTTATTGGAAGCAATGTCACCATGGTCTGCACAAGCAAATAAGGTCACATGTGAATTACCCTAAGGCTGCATTTGAGTGGAAATTTGACACATCCACCAAGGCCAATCACTAGGCCTTCCACACATACGTCTGCAATCCCAGAGGCAACACACAAATCTGCTCTGTAGTGGTGGTCAATAACACCAGATACACATACGGCATAGATATAGACAACCTGCTGCTGAGAGGTGAAGTGTAAACATCACCCCCTGGTTCCCCCATCAGTACACATGTGCATGCACAGCACCTGACCCCCTCCCCTCATCATCAGGAATCAGGTCCGTATTGCCCTCTCAGAGGCAACACAAAGAAATCTTCATAGGCCTGATACCATCCATGGCTGCATCCCACATGAACTCAGGCATAAGCTCTCAGATCCATTATGCACTGTAGTCAACCAAAGCCTGAGCACCAGTGTCAACCCATCTGCACAGAGGACAGCCACTGTCACCCCTATACACAAAGGCGAAGCAATCGACCCAGCCAATCATATGCACATCAGCCTAACGAGCCTGCTCTGCAAGGGCATGGATGGCAATATCACGGACATTATGAACAGGGACATCAGCAACATCAAAATGTCTGAGCCCACACAGTGTGGTATTGTCAAAGGAAGATCAGGCTTGTTAAACCTGGTCAACTTCTCTGAAGTGGTCAATAAACACAAGAATGAGGGGAAGATGGTGAACAATGCCTACCTTCACCTAACCCAATTCTCTCACAATAATCCCCAGGCGGACAGGATACATACACCTACACAGCTAGGCATCAACCTGTATATTACTAGATGGGTAGCTAACTGACTCAATGATAGTACCCACTTGGTCAAAGTAGTGGAACTCACCTCTAGAAGTAGAGTCTTCTAAACTGGTGTACCCCAAGGATCAGTCTGGGAGACCCTACTGTTTGAGATATATGTATCTGAGGTACAGGACAAAAGCAATGGTCTGTGGCTGACCAGATTTACAGATACTTGCAAGCTGGCTACTGTTTTACATTTCCCTACTGATATGAGCATCCCCCAAGAGGACCTCACCCAATTAATGACTGGTTCAAGAAGAATTGCCACAAACTGAATGCCAGGAGATGCATCATTCTCCCTGCTGTGGCAGATGTCATCCACACTAATTATGACAGTAATAATGTAGTGAGCATGCAATCAGGTGTGAGGCAATTTGTGCATCAAGGTTGGTAGCAACCTGACAGTTTCCCACTGTGTGGGTACCATTGTACGGAAGGCTGTCTACATGACCCACCTCACAAATATGGGTATGTCATCCAGGAACCAGGAGGCCACAATATCTCTGTACTCCACCCTTATCAGGCACATTACTAAGTAAAATGTCTCCTTTGGCATGTATCTTGCCAAGCAAATGCAGCAGTTGCAGAGTCCACAAAGGTTTCTGACCAGGCAAATCAAGGGTCTGCAACACCTATCCTATACAGGTAAACTGAAAGCCCTGTCCCTGTACTCAGTCTCATAAAGACCGATCATAGGTGACCTTTGTCTAGCATATGAGGTCATTTCTAAACCAGCCTTGATGGCGTTTCTGTATATCTGTAAGACAAACCCCAATCCCGCATCATGCACGCGAGGCCCTCACCTGGTCTGTGACATGTATAGTACTTGTTGCCGGGACAGTGTGGTGTCCCACACAATACACTGTCTGTAAAATACACTCTCTCCCCATGTCTAGCAGAGTACATGTATAACCCTCTTGAAGAAGAAGCTGGATGACTGCATGGGAAATGGATGAGACACCCCTGGGATCCCGCATGTGTCCTAGCTGGACAGGGGAAACAGGTAGTAGCTTTGAAGGGACATGGGTGAAAGTATGGGCCAGGCTTATGAGGGCATCAGACCCAATTGCTTGGTATCATCTTATGATGCTATAAACCTAGTACTTTACATGTTTCTTGCATGTATTGCAGACTGTCCTGCAATGTTGTCTGAAATGAATCCCTGTGAGTCTAAACTGTGTAGGTATTGCATTGATAGTGTATAGTCCTGTTCCTTCATCAGTTATCATCACATATCTTTACACCTTGTCATTGTGTGTGGTCTGTATAGCAGTAAGTCAGCTCTTACAGTACGTGTATATGCACTTGGTGACACTGTATAGCTAACTCCAATAGCCTTGGTCTTAGCCACAATTACCATTCTGCTACTAGGCCCATCACACAGCTGGATTTGTCACCCATTGTTGTGGGCTTTACAGTAGCAGTGAAAGAGATTGATTGCAGCAGGCAGAACTACCGTAAGTCTAACTTGAAGGGTCCATAGGTGTCACAGCTATGCCAGACTGTACCAGGAATGTGTGCATGTGTGTGTGTGTGTGTGTGTGTGTGTGTGTGTGTGTGTGTGTGTGTGTGTGCGCGTGCGTGTGTGTGTGTGTGTATACTGCAGGGTATTAATTTACATATGTTGTCTTCCTCTCACAGGTGAACACAGGGGTTGGTGTCCCTTCCCCTCACAACCTGATGTCAGTGTCTTAGTGGACTCCCATTATGATGGTGGTCATAGTGAGGCACAGGTGGGGTTGTTGGTGCCTGAATCTGTGCCATTATTTGGAATTCCACTTTCACCCACCATGTCCCGGCACGCAGTCAGTATGCCCACACATACCCAGTCCCCAGGAGCCATGGATAATGGACAGGTTAAGGGTGGTGGCATGGAACAGACTAGTGCATTGAGTATGGCGAGTGTGAGTGTAGACACCAGCCATAGCCAGATAGAAGGCGAGGTCACACACAGGCAGGTGGACAGGGGTGATCAATGGAGGACTGCTGGTCATCAAGCCCCTGTCATAAGTGCCATAGCAGGTGTCACCAGATGCATGTTATGGTCCATCATGAAGGCACAGGAGCGTACTGACCGCAACACCAGACAGATGCTCATGGTCATGACTGCAGCACTCCCTGCATGCGTGATGACCTCCACGGCATTTGTGATGCCATACGTCATCCTGCAGATGTCATGGATAGACAGTGGGGTGAGACATTGTCACTGCTTAATCATGCAATGTCTGTGCTTGAGCATGTGGTGGGAGTAGGCCATCGGCCAGGTGGACATAGGTCAGCAACATGATCAGCTGTGAGCCCAAGTGGTCATGCACATTCACAGTCCCATAGTGGCAGTACCAACAACACTACCAAAAGGAGGGTGCTGTCCACACCACACCGGAGCAGGCCATAGGCACGTTGTTCTGGTCAGTCCCATCAGGAAAGCGGATACAGCAGACAGCAGTCACCATCGGGGAGTAGTACTGCATCTGTCCTTGGGCCTGGCAGTGCCAGTGGTACTCCTGGCAGAACCAGATCCTGTGTCCCTTCTGGGAGACAGTGAACTGTACATCCCGTCCATGGCTGTTCATCATAGCCCTATGACAGGCATCCACATGGCTTAATGGTGTGCAGACAAACACTCACACATCCCTATCATAGGCCAGTCACAACCAGACATGCACAGCTCTTCTGCACAGCCCAGTTGAACACCACCCATCCAGGCACACACACACACACACACACACACACACACACAGACACACACACACACACACACACACACACACACACACACACACACACACACACACACACACACACACACACACACACACACACACACACACACACACACACACACACACACACACACACACACACACACACACACACACACACACACACACACAATGTCAGCCATATGGCCCAGCTTAGGCCTCTGGCAATCCAACACCACACCCTATGAATGTGATGATACTTGTGCCACAACCCTGTTATCCATAACATCAATGCATGGACATGCTCTTATGGGTCTCATGCACATGGTGACTACAGTATAGTGGGGCAGTGTCATGCTGTGTAAGGTGCTGTCTGCTGGCAGTAGTTATGGGTACACATTGAGGTGTATGTATCTTGTTAGCAATGATGCACTATTACTGTTAGTACTGCTGACTGACTGTAGTGTCACGTATTGTATTCTGGTTGTGTTCCAGGTGTCTGTGTGTCTGCAGGCTGTGGCCCTGCTGACAGTAGCAATGATTAGTAAGGTGGAGTGGAAACACAGTGACCTTTTCATAGCCAAGATACAGTGGTATATGTACATCTTTACCAGGTGTGGTTTACATGCAACAGCGTGTGAGGAGCAATTGTGTTAGACAGTGTGACCTTGCATACATACCCTTGACACAGCCACCTAGCCTTCATACATGTCACCTGGGTGTTCTGTAGGATCGCAGGCTCACACATACAGAGCAGGTTACTTGAGTACTGGCACTAGGTCCCTTACAATCTTAGCCATTACTTTAACTGCAACAGATTCAGCTATTAGCACCTGTTGACCCTGCCATTTCTGTCAAATCCATTTGACTATCATGCAGTTGATGAGGGTATGCCTGGTACTGTGTATGACAGGTTTGGGGTATACATTCCTGACACAGGTCAGCCTTTGTTAGTCTAACCTGACAATCACCAGCATGTGTGTCTGCTATCTCATATGCATGTCTGGCCTCTCATGCTGGTAGTGCACACAGAGTCATAGTCCTGTACATGGGGCAGCTGACGAAAGGTTCAGCACAGCCCCTACCTGCACAGTTTTACGAATGATAATGCTAGATATATAACACAGATTGCATAGCAGTACTGTAATGTGGCAGTGTCTGCCACTACTATTGAAGTGGGTGACAATTGCAGGGGCTTTTAGGATTGTCAATGGTGGGTTCAGAGGCCTTTAACATGTTAGAGCCATCTGACACTCACAAACACGCACACCGCTGCATGGGGATATGCACTGAAACACACATGCACATGGAGGCGACACTTAGAGTAGATGACTTACCCATCTAATAATGTACAATACACAGTGATACGACCATTGCATGTACCACAGTGGCTTCGTGTTAGAAACTGTGTAACTGTGCTTGTATGGTGGATGACATCTGTATGGGCTGACACTAGGTTGGCAATGGGGGAGTTTACAGGGTGAATGAGGCACACAAAATGGTATAGCCATCACATACACACACTAAAGACAGCCACAGGGGTTGTGCATACAATAAATACATACACAGTTGCCAATAGACATAGTAGTAACCCTACATATCCACTTGTATGTACTATAATGCTGCGTATACATGACATGCTCCATATTGATTATATGCCTGGGACCTAACACACAACCTCTTACAACAGGTAATCTTGCAAATGCCTTCATGGATGGTGGGATAACCCATTAGGCATAGTGACTGGTCTCATCTACTGCTTCTACAAACCTGCAGAAGTGATGAGTGACAGACTTTGTATCAGCATGATGTGTCAGTCAGGTATGATGTCTGATGTTGGTATGTGTGACATTACAGTAACAGGGGCATATACGGAAATGATATCACAGGAATGCTCATTGTTAGGGGACACACACCACATATGGGTTTCAAACATGTGTATATTCCATGTACATCTGTACAGATGTCTGGTACGGGCTGTATAGTGTTAAATGGTGCATGTGAGGCAGATGCCATTAACAGTAATGTCATGGGTAGGGGTTCAACAGGCCTTAAAATGGTATAACCTACACATACAACCGCCACAGAGGATATGCTTCACACACACTACTAGAGTTGTCAGTATTGAGATTAGAACCCCTAGCTATCTAATTATTTCTACTATAGTATTACACTGTTATTGCACACTCCGCAGAGCTTAGAGGGCTGACAAGTGTATACAGGTACATATAAGGTGAATGACATCAGCAGGCCTTGTAAAGGAGGGCAATGGGATGTGTACTGGGTGGTACAAGCCTCATAATGGTATAACCCACACCCCCAGGGGATATGACTCACACACACACACACACACACACACGCACACACACGCACACACACACACACACACACACACACACACACACACACACACACACACACAAACATACACAAACACACACACACACACACACACATTTGCCACAATGAGTGCAGCACCCCTGCCTATCTAGCTATCTGTACTATACTATTACTTAGTTATTACATTCATCACAGAGCTTATAGGGCTGAGTGCTGTCCAAAGGTACTTCTAAAGACAATGACATCAGCAGGACTGCTAAAGTAGGGCACTGGGGAATGTTGTGTGTGGGGAAAGTCCTCAAAATACTTTGCCCTACAAATTTACAAACTCTTGTACATACACTCTCACTTATACACACACACACAAACATTTGTCTGACCTGAGAATAGAACTCCTGCCTATCTAGTTATTTGGACTATACTGTTATGTAGTTATTGCATGCACCACTAAGCATATATGGCTGAAAACTGTCCAAAAGTACTTCTGAGGGGAATGACATCAGTGGTTGTGAATGGCTTAAAACTGTTTCATCTACAAAGAAACACACACACACGCACACACACACACACACACACACACACACACACA